>NW_026087824.1:0-28873 GCF_022539395.1 Myiozetetes cayanensis | reverse complement strand
AGAGACCCCAGAGCTCCCCAGACCCCTCCTAGGACCCCGGAACTCCCCGACCTTCCCGGAGCCCCCAGACCCCTCCCGGAGCTCCTCGGACTGCTCCAGACCTTCTTGGACCACCCCAGACCACTCCTGGACCCCCGGGACCTCCGGAGCTCCCAGACCCCCCTCGGAGCCCCCTCGGTCTCGCCCCCTCGGCACTCCTCAGCGGCTGCATCATCCATCGCCGCCCCCCGTCCCGCCGCTTGCCTGGGGGTAATTTAGAGGTAATTTGGGAGGTAATTTGGGGGTGGGGGTGAGATGTCGGACACACCCGGACCCCTCCCGGAGCTCCCCGACCCAACCCTCCCCGAGATCCCTGGAGCTCCCAGACCTTCCCGGACTCTCCCGGTGCCCCCAGACCCCTCCTGGACCCCCAGAGACCCCCGGCACTCCCCCGACCTTCCCGGAGCACCCCGGACCCTTCCTGGACCCCCCCAGAGACCCCGGCACTCCTCTGACCTTCCCGGAGCCCCCTCAGAGCCCCCAGACCACCCCAGACCCCTCCTGGCCCCCCAGAGAACTCCGGAGTTCCCCTGACCCCTCCGGAGCCCTCAGACCCCTCCTGGACCCCCACCGAGACCCCCGAAGCTCCCCGACTTTCCCAGAGCCCCCTTGGAGCCCCAGCCCACCCCAGAACCCTCCTGGCCTCCCCAGATCCCTCCCAGCCCCCCGGAGCCCCCAGACACCTCCACAACTCCTCCCCACTCGCTCCCGGACCTCCCAGCCCCTCCCAGAGCCCCTGGGCCCCCACAACCTCCCAGACCCTCTCCAGAGCCCCGGACCTCCCCTGACCTCTCCACAGCCCCCCAGGCCCCTCCCGGAGCCCCTGACCCCCGACCTCTCCACAGCCCCCAGACCCCTCCCGGAGCCCCCGGACCCTCCCGAAGCTCCCCAGATCCTCCCGGAGCCCCTCAGACTTTCAGGACCCTCCTCCCGGCCCCTCCCGGACCCCTCCAGACCCCCAGACCCCTGGTCCCGGCTCACCTTTGCTTTGCGGGGTCTCGGTGGTGCTCGTCCTGGCCTTTCCCTGGGGGGGCGGAGGGTAGGGGAGCAGTCGTTAGGGAGGGGTTTAGAGGTGCAGTTTGGGGGCAGTCTTGGTAGTTAGGGGCAGTCTGAGGCGGTCGGGTAGGGTTAGTGGGTTTTGAAAGGGGCAGTTTGGGGCGGTTTTTGGGTAGTTTGGGGGCAGTCTGAGGCAGTCTGGGTTAGGGTTAGGGGTGGGTTTTGGGGAAAGGGGCAGTTTGGGGGCGGTTTTTGGGTAGTTTGGGGGCAGTCTGAGGCAGTCTGGGTTAGGGTTAGGGGTGGTTTTGGGAAGGGGCATTTGAGTGGTTTGGGAGGTTTAGGCAGTTTTGAGTAGTTTGGTGGTCAGTTTTGGGGCAGTCTGGGTTAGGATTAGGGTGGTGTTTGGGAAGGCAGTTTAGGGCAGTTTGGGGCAGTTGGAGTCGGTTGGTAGTAGAGGAAGGGCAGTTTAGGGCAGGGCAGTTTTGAGGTAGTTTGGGGGCGGTTTTGGGGAGGTTTAGGGCAGTTTTGAGGTAGTTTGGGGGTGGTTTGGTGCACTTTTGGGGCAGTCTGGGTTAGGATTAGGGGTGGTTTTGGGGAAGGGGCAGTTTTGGGATGGTTTTGGGGTGGTTTGGGGGCAGTTTGGGAGAGTTTAGCAGTAGTTTGGGGGCGGCAATGACACGAGGGGACAGACGTGGGGACATGCAGGGACGCAGGACAGACATGGGGACACTCAGGGACAGACATGGGGACACACAGGGACACAGGACAGACAGGGGGACACACAGTGGACACAAGGACAGACGTGGGGACACGGGATGGACATGGGGACACACAGGGACACGGGACAGACATGGGGACACAGGATGGGGACATGGGGACACACAGGGACAGACATGGGGACACACAGGGACATGGGACAGATACAGGGACAGACATGGGGACACACAGTGCCACAGGACAGACATGGGGGACATGGGATGGACATGGGGACACACAGGGACACGGGACAAACATGGGGACACACAGGGACAGACATGGGGACACACAGTGCCACAGGACAGACAGGGGGACACGGGATGGCCATGGGGACACACAGTGACACGGGACAGACATGGGGACACACAGTGACACGGGACAGACATGGGGACACGTGACACAGGACAGACATGGGGACACACAGGGACAGACATGGGGACACACAGGGACACAGGACAGACATGGGGACACACAGTGACACAGGACAGACAGGGGGACACGGGATGGCTCTGGGGACACACAGGGACATGGGGACACAGTGCCACAAGGACAGACGTGGGGACACAGGATGGCCCTGGGGACACCCAGGGACACGGGACAGACATGGGGACACACAGTGACACAGGACAAAAATGGGGACACTCAGGGACAGACATGGGGACACACAGGGACACAGGACAGACGTGGGGACACAGGATGGACATGGGGACACACAGTGCCACAAGGACAGATAGTGGGGACACAGGATGGCCATGGGGACACACAGGGACATGGAATGGCCATGGGGACACACAGTGCCACAGGACGACCCTGGGGACACCCAGGACCGGTTTCCCCACAGGACCGCGGCCCAGCCCGCAGGGGGAGGGGGCGGGGACGGAGGGCGGGGACACCCCCGAGCCGTCTCGTCCCAGTCCCACCCACCTCTCCTGTCCCTCCTGTCGCCCTCGTCGTCGTCGCCGCCCGCGCCCAGCAGGGTGAAGATGATGCCGCTCTGCGAGTTGGCGCCCACGGCCGTCACCACCATCCTGCCCGAGCCCTCCATCACGTGCGTGCCTGTGCCGGGGGGGGTGTTGGGGACACACACGGGGGGTGTCACAGCGGGATACCCCTCCCCACACACCCCCCGAGCCCCCCCCGGGTGTCCCCTCACCCGAGAGCAGCAGCGGGTCCTTGTCCGGGCTCTTGCGCACGTGGTCGGACTCGCCGGTCAGGGCGCTCTCGTCGATCTTCAGGTCATTGCCCTGGATCAGGACCCCGTCGGCGGGCAGGAGGTCACCTGGGGGGGGTGTGGCACCTCTGTGTCACCTCTGTGTCACCTGTGTCACCTCTGTGTGCCCGTGGAGCTGGCACAGGGGCTGTGTCACCTCTGTGTCACCTCTGTGTCACCTCTGTATGCCCTGGTGTGCCCGTGGAGCTGGCACAGGGGCTGTGCCACCTCTGTGTCACCTCTGTGTCACCTGTGTCGCCTCTGTGTGCCCTGGTGTGCCCGTGGAGCTGGCACAGGGGCTGTGTCACCTCTGTGTCACCTCTGTGTGCCCATGGAGCTGGCACTGGGGCTGTGTCACCTCTGTGTCACCTCTGTGTCACCTCTGTATGCCCTGGTGTGCCCGTGGAGCTGGCACAGGAGCTGTGTGACCTCTGTGTCACCTCTGTGTCACCTCTGTGTCACCTGTGTCACCTCTGTGTGCCCTGGTGTGCCCACAGAGCTGGCACTGGGCTGTGGCACCTCTGTGTCACCTCTGTGTCACCTGTGTCACCTCTGTGTGCCCTGGTGTGCCCACAGAGCTGGCACTGGGGCTCTGTCACCTCTGTGTCACCTCTGTGTCACCTGTGTCACCTCTGTGTCACCTCTGTGTCACCTGTGTCACCTCTGTGTGCCCTGGTGTGCCCTGGTGTGCCCATGGAGCTGGCACTGGGGCTGTGTCACCTCTGTGTCACCTCTGTGTCACCTCTGTGTGCCCTGGTGTGCCCGTGGAGCTGGCACTGGGGCTGTGTCACCTCTCTGTGGGCAGCTGTGCCAGGTGGTGCCCCCCTCCCCAGTGCCCTCCAACCCCTCCCCCATGCCCCCCACTCACCGTACTTGACCTGTACCACGTCCCCCACCACGACCTCAGCCATGGGCAGCTGTGCCAGGTTGTGCCCCCTACCCTCTCCCATGCCCCACGCCCTCCCTGTGCCCCCACTCACCGTGCCTGACCTGGGTGACCCCCTGTGCCCCCAGCCCTTCCCTGTGCCCCCACTCACCGTACTTGACCTGCACCACGTCCCCCACCACGAGTTCGAGCCGTGGGCAGCTGTGCCAGGCTGTGCCCCACCCTCTCCCCATGTCCCCCACCCTCTCCTGTGCCCCCATGCCCTCCCTGTGCCCCCACTCACCGTACTTGACCTGCACCACGTCCCCCACCACAGGCTCTGCCGTGGGCAGCTGTGCCAGGCTGCCCCCACCCTCTCCCATTGCCCCCACTCACCGTACTTGACCTGCACCCACGTCCCCACCGCGACCTCGGCCATGGGCAGCTGTGCCAGGCTGTGCCCCACCCTCTCCCCATGCCCCCACGCCCTCCTGTGCCCCCCACTCACCGTGCTTGACCTGGTTGACCCCTGTGCCCCCAACCCTTCCCGTGCCCCCACTCACCGTGCTTGACCTGCACCACGTCCCCACCACGAGCTCTGCCGTGGGCAGCTGTGCCAGGCTGTGCCCCACCCTCTCCCCATGTCCCCCACCCCAGTGCCCCCAGCCCTTCCCGTGCCCCCACTCACCGTGCACTTGGCCTGCACACGTCCCCCACCACGGAGCTCAGCCGTGGGCAGCTGTCTGAGCTGTGCCCCACCCTCTCCCCATGTCCCCCATCCCCTTTCTGTGCCCTCCACTCACTGTACTTGACCTGGATGACCCCCAGTGCCCCCACTCACCGTGCTTGACCTGCACCACGTCCACCACCAGCTCGGCCGTGGGCAGCTGTGCCAGGCTGTGCCCACCCAGTGCCCCCATGCCCTCCTGTGCCCCCATGTTCCCCATCCCCTTTCTGTGCCCCACTCACCGTGCTTGACCTGGATGACCCCAAATGCCCCCACTCACCGTGCTCGACCTGCACCATGTCCCCCACCACGAGCTCGGCCGTGGGCAGCTGTGCCAGGCTGTGCCCCCCACCCTCTCCCCACACCCTCCCTGTGCCCCCCACTCACCATATTTGGCCTGCACCACGTCTCCCACCACGAGCTCTGCCGTGGGCAGCTGTCTCAGGCTGTGCCCCCACCCTCTCCCCACACCCTCCTGTCCCCCCACTCACCGTGCCGGCCTGGATGACCCCCTGTGCCCCCACTCACCGTACTTGACCTGCACCACGTCCCCCACCACGAGCTCAGCCGTGGGCAGCTGTGCCAGGCGGCCCCTCCTCAGGACGGCCACGCGCTGCTCGCTCTCCAGGCGGTTCTGCAGCCCCCGGAACTGCCTCTCCTTGCTCCAGTCGTTGGAGGCCGTGACCAGCACCACGCAGGCCACCGAGAGCAGGATGGCAGCGCCCTCGATCCACCCGGCCTCCGCCTCGCCCTCGTCCTCCGCTCCGCCCGACGCGTGGCCGCACACTGCGGGGGGACGGGGACGCGAGGTCAGGAGGGGGGACACGGCCAGGGGACACAGGGACACGGGGTCAGGCGGGGGGACATGGTCAGGGGGCAGGGGACACGGCCAGGGGACACAGGGACACGGGGTCAGGGGTGGGGACACGACGCCAGGGACATGGGGATGAGGGACAGAGGGACATGGCATAGGGGACAGAGGACACTGAGGTCAGGCGAGAGGAGACACAGTGTGAGGACAGGGAACACAGCATAGGGACAGGGGACATGGCCAGGGACCAGGAGGATCACAGGGTCAGGCGGGGACACGGCTCAGGGGCAGGGGACCATGGCCAGGGGCAGGGGACATGGTGTGAGGACAGGGGACACAAGGTGTGGGGACAGGGGACTACGGTGTCAGGGGTGGGGACACAGCCAGGGGACAGGGGACACAGCCAGGGGGCAGGGGACACGGTGTGGGGACAGGGACATGATGTCAGGGGTGGGGACACGGCCAGGGGACACAGGGACACGGGGTCAGGCGGGGGACATGGTCAGGGGGCAGGGGACACGGGTGTGGGGACAGGGGACATGGCCGGGGGCAGGGGACACAGGGTCAGGCAGGGGGACACAGGGGTCAGAGCGGGGGGACACGGGGTCAGGCGGGAGGACACGGCCAGGGAGCAGGGGACACGGGGTCAGGCGGGGGACACGGTGTCAGGGGTGGGGGACACAGCCAGGGGGCAGGGGACAAGGGGATAGGGACAGGGGGCGTGGCATGGGGGCAGGGGACACGGCATGGGGACAGGGGACACGGTGTCAGGGGTGGGGACATGGCCAGGGGCAGGGGACACGGCATGGGGGCAGGGGACACGGTGTGGGGACAGGGGACATGGGGATGGGGGCAGGGGACACAGGGTGGGGACAGGGACAGTGTCAGGGGTGGGGACATGGCCAGGGGGCAGGGACACGGTGTGGGACAGGGGACACGGGGTTAGGGGTGGGGACATGGTATGGGGACAGGGGACAGGGGATGGGGACAGGGGACAAGGTGTGGGGACAGGGGACACGGCGTGGGGACAGGGGACACGGTGTCAGGGGTGGGGACATGGCCAGGGGCAGGGGACACAGCATGGGGATAGGGACAAGGTGTCAGGGGTGGGGACACGGTATAGGGGACAGGGGACATGGGGATGGGGACAGGGGACACGGTGTCAGGGGTGGGGACACAGCCAGGGGACACAGTAAGACATGGGGATGCAGCACGGGGACAGGGGACATGGGGACAGGGTGTCACCTGTGGGGACATGGTGTCACCCGTGTGGGCATGGCACAGGGACACGGTGTCACCCGTGGGGACACAGAGGTGGCATCTGGGTGGGCACGGGGGTGTCACCTTCGTCGTGGGCGCCGGGGGAGGCATCAAAGGAGAGCCCAAGGGACAGGGGGGTGACACATCAAGATGGGGACAGGGGGGTGACACATCAAGATGAGGACAGGGGGTGACACCAGGCCGGGTTGGGGACACTGGGATGGGGACAGGGGATGACACATCGGGATGGGAGCACAGAGGAGTGACACTGGGATGGGGACGGGGGGTGACAAGGGGCCGGGATGGGGACACTGGGATGGGGACACAGAGGGTGACACTGGGATGGGGACAGGGGGTGACAAGGGGCCGGGATGGGGACACTGGGATGGGGACAGGGGGTGACACATCGGGATGGGGGCACAGAGGGTGACACTGGGATGGGGACAGGGGGTGACAAGGGGCCGGGATGGGGACACTGGGATGGGGACAGGGGGTGACACATCAAGATGGGGACAGGGGGTGACAAGGGGCCGGGATGGGGACACTGGGATGGGGACAGGGGGTGACACATCGGGATGGGGACAGGGGGAGACACCAGGCCAGGCTGGGCTGGGGGCACTGGGATGGGGACAGGGGGTGACACTAGACCAGGCTGGGGACACTGGGGTGGCATTGGGATGGGGACAGGGGGTGTCACCTTCGTGTGGGCGCCAGGGGCAGGGTATAGAAGGACAGCCCGAGGGACAGGGGGGGTGACCAGGCCGGACTGGGGACACTGGGATGGGGACAGGGGGGACACATTGGGATGGGGACACAGGGGGTGGCCCATGGGGGTGTCACCTTCGTCGTGGGTGCCGGGGGGGGCGTAGAAGGACAGCCCCAGGGACACGAGGGGGACACCTTGGGATGGGGACAGGGGGTGACACCAGGCCAGGCTGGGGACATTGGGATGGGGACAGGGGGGTGACACATCGGGATGGGGACACAGGAGGTGGCCCATGGGGGTGTCACCTTCGTCGTGGGCACCGGGGGAGGCATCAAAGGAGAGCCCGAGGGACACGGGGGTGACACATCGGGATGGGGACGGGGGGGACACCAGGTCAGGCTGGGCTGGGGACACTGGGATGGGGACAGGGGGTGACACCAGGTTGGGATGGGGACACTGGGATGGGGACAGGGGGTGACACCAGGCTGGGTTGGGGACATTGGGATGGGGACAGGGGGTGACACATCGGGATGGGGACACAGGAGGTGGCCCATGGGGGTGTCACCTTCGTCGTGGGCGCCAGGGGGGGGCGTAGAAGGACAGCCCGAGGGACACGAGGGGGACACCAGGCCAGGCTGGGGACATGGGGATGGCATTGGAATGGGGACAGGGGGTGACACCAGGCCGGGCTGGGGACATGGGGATGGCATTGGGATGGGGACAGGGGGTGACACCAGGCCAGGCTGGGGACATTGGGATGGGGACAGGGGGGTGACACCACGCTGGGCTGGGGACATGGGGATGGCATTGGAATGGGGACAGGGGGTGACACATCGGGATGGGGACAAAGGGGGTGACACTGGGATGGGGACAGGGGGTGTCACCTTCGTCGTGGGCGCCGGGGGGGGCATAGAAGGACAGCCCCAGGGACACGAGGGCGGCGGCCTCGAGGATGACGAGGGTGACGTCCTGCAGGGCCTCCCACACCAGCGCCAGGAAGCTCTTGGGGCGCTTGGGGGGGATCCAGTTCTTCCCAAACTCCTGCCGGCGCCGCTCCAGCTCCGACGGACCCTCCGACAGCCCTGGGGGGCACCCCGGGGTCACCCCAAAACCCTCCTGAAGGGCACCCTGGGGTCACCCCAAACCCCTCCTGGGGCACCCCGGGGTCACCACAAACCTCTCCGGGGGGGGCACCCCGGGGTCACCCCAAACCCCTCCTGGGGGGTCAACCCAAACCTCTCCTGGGGGCACCCCAGGAGTCACTCCAAGCCTCTCCTGGGGCACCCCGGGGGTCACCCCAAACCCCTCCTGGGGGGTCACCCCAAACCCCTCCTGGGGGGGGCACTGGGGTCACCCCAAACCCCTCCTGGGGCACCCCGGGGTCACCCCAAAACCCTCCTGGAGGGCACCCTGGGGTCACCACAAAACCCTCCTGGGGGCACCCGGGGTCTACCCAAACCCTCTGGGGGGCACCTCTGGGGTCACCCAAACCCTCCTGGGGGCATTCGGGACCCCAAACCCCTCCTGGGGCACCCTGGGGTCACCCCAAACCCCTCCTGGGGGGTCACCCCAAACCCCTCCTGGGGGGCACCCCGGGGTCACCCCAAACCCCTCCTGGGGGGGAATTGGGGACACCCCAAACCATTCCTGGAGGGGCGTTGGGACCCCAAACCCCTCCTGGGGCACCCCGGGGTCACCCCAAACCCCTCCTGGGGGGTCACCCCAAACCTCTCCTGGGGGGGGCACTGGGGACACCCCAAACCCCTCCTGGGGGGGCATTGGGGACACCCCAAACCCCTCCTGGGGCACCCTGGGGTCACCCCAAACCCCTCCTGGAGGGCACCCTGAGGTCACCCAAACCCTCCTGGAGGCACCCAGGCACACCAAACCCTCCTGGGGAGTCACCCCAAACCTCCTGGGGCACTGGGGTCACCCCAAACCCCTCCTGGGGCACCCTGGGGTCACCCCAAGCCCCTCCTGGGGCCCATCCTGGGGTCACCCCAAACCCCTCCTGGGGGGGAATTGGGGACACCCCAAACCCCTCCTGGGGGGGAATTGGGGACACCCCAATGGGGACACCCCAAACCCCTCCTGGGGGGGCACTCTGAGGTCACCCCAAACCCCCTCCTGGGGGGCACCCCGGGTCACCCCTCAGACCACCCCCAAAAGCCATCCCGGGGGCATCAGGGTCACCCTGGGGAGGGTCTCAGGGGTCCTGGGGGATGGTTCCTGTGGGTGGGAGAGATGCGGGGGTCCCAGGAGGGTCCTGGGGAGAGGGGAGGTGAGAGGGGTCCCGGGGGGTTACTCGTCGGTGGGGAGGTCCGGGGGTTACCATGGTGTGGGGGTCCCAGGGGGCTTACCATCGGTGGGGAGGTGCAGGGGGTCCCGAGGGTGGGGGTTACCATCGGTGGGGGAGGTGCGGGGGGTTACCATGGGTGGGAGATGTGGGGGGTCCCAGGGGGTTTACCATCAGTGGGGAGGTGGGGGGTCCGGGGGTTACTGTCGGTGGGGGGATTTGGGGAGGGTCCCAGGGGTTACCATCAGTGGGGAGGTGGGGGGTCCCAGGGGTTACCATCAGTGGGGAGGTGGGGGGTCCCAGGGAGTTACCGTCGGTGGGGGATGTGGGGGTCCTGGGGGGATTACCGTCGGTGGGGGATGTGGGGGGTCCCGGGGGTATTACCGTCAGTGGGGGAGGTGCGCAGGCGGCGGCAGAGCCCCTGGACGTCCCCGAAGTCCTCGCGGACCCTCATCAAGGCCTCGGCGCCGCGAAGCTCCATCAGCGCCCGCAGCTCCAGCAGCCCCACCCCGAAACCCCCCCCAGCGCTGCCCGAGTCCCCCATGGCGGCCTGCGGGGACACGGGGACACCGCTGGGGACACGGGGACACCGCGGGGGACACGGGGGGACACGGGGACACCGCTGGGGACACAGGGGACACCGCTGGGGACACGGGGACACCACTGGGGACACGGGGGGACACGGGGACACCACTGGGGACACGGGGACACCGCTGGGGACACGGGGGGACACCGCTGGGGACACGGGGGACACGAGGGACACCACTGGGGACACAGGGGACACCGGGGGACTGAGGGACACGGACACTGGGGACACAGGGGACACGGGGACACTGGGGACACGGGGACACCGCTGGGGACACAGGGGGACACCACTGGGGACACAGGGGACACCGCTGGGGACACGGGGGGACACACGGGGACACCGCTGGGGACACGGGGGACACGGGGACAGGAGGGGACACGGGGACACCGCACAGGGGACAGGGCTGGGGACACGGGGAGACACTGGGGACACCACTGGGGACACAGGGACACCGCTGGGGACACGGGGACACCACTGGGGACAGGGGGACACTGCTGGGGACACGGGGACACGGGGACACCGACATGGGGACACGGAGGACACGGGGACAGAGGGGGACACAGGGGGACACAGGGGGACACGAGGGACACCGCTGGGGACACAGGGGACACCGCTGGGGACAGGGGGGACACGGGGACACACGCTGGGGACACGGGGACACCACTGGGGACACGGGGGACACAGGGGACACCACTGGGGACACGGAGGGCACACTGGGGACTGGGGACACGGGGACACCGCTGGGGACACGAGGGGACACGGGGACAGGAGGGGACACAGCTGGGGACACAGGGACACCACGGGGGACACGGGGACTGAGGGACACGAGGGACACCTGGGACATGGGGGACACCACTGGGGACACGGGGACACTGCTGGGGACAGGGGGACACGGGACAGGGGGACGTGAGGGACAGGGGACACCGCTGGGGACAGGGGGACATGAGGGGACACCGATGGGGACACAGGGGACACTGGGGACACCACTGGTGGACAGGGGATGTGAGGGGACAGGGGACACCGCTGGGGACAGAGGGGACATGAGGGGACAGAGGGGACAAGGTTGGGGACAGGGGAATGTAGGGGACATGGGGACACTGCTGGGGACAGGGGGACATGAGGGGACAGAGGGGGACACGGGGACACTGCTGGGGACAGGGGGATGTGAGGGGACAGGGGACACCGCTGGGGACAGGGGGACACAGGGACACTGCTGGGGACACCACTGGTGGACAGGGGATGTGAGGGGACAGGGGGACACCTCTGGGGACAGAGGGGGACACGGGGACACTGCTGGGGACAGGGGGGGATACCTCACATGGACTGTGGGGACGTGGGGGGGGGACATCACTGGGGGCACCGTTGGGGACAAGGGACATCATTGGGGACATCGTGGGGGACCTGGGGACACCTGGGGACATTCTTGGGGACACTGGGGACACTTGGGGACATTTGGGGACACTGTTGGGGACATTGGGGACACCGCCCCCCCCTCACCTGTCAGCGGTGGCGGGGCCTGGGGGGGGTCTCGCCGGGGGGGGCCCGGCCACCCCCCCTGCCCGGGGCACCCCTGGGGACAGCACAGGTGGCACTGGGGGACAGCGGGGACACGGTGGGGACATGGAGACCACCCCCGGCTCCCAGTAACTCCCAGTAACTCCCAGTAACACCCAGTAACCCCCAATAAACCCCAGTGACCCCTGGTAACCACCAGTAACTCCCAGTAACACCCAGTAAACCCCAGTAACACCCATAACACCCAGTGACCCCCAGTAAACCCCAGTGACCCCTGGTAACCACCAGTAACAACCAGTAACCACCAGTGACACCCAGTAACCCCTGCTAACCACCAGTAACTCCCAGTAAACCCCAGTAACAACCAGTAACCACCAGTGACACCCAGTAACCCCTGCTAACCACCAGTAACTCCCAGTAAACCCCAGTAACAACCAGTAATCACCAGTAACAACCAGTAAACCCCAGTAACCCCTGGTAACCACCAGTAACAACCAGTAAACACCAATAACTCCCAGTAAACCCCAGTAACCCCCAATAAACCCCAGTGACCCCCAGTAAACCCCAGTAACCACCAGTAACCCCCAATAAACCCCAGTGACCCCTGGTAACCACCAGTAACAACCAGTAACCACCAGTGACACCCAGTGACCCCTGGTAACCACCAGTAACTCCCAGTAAACCCCAGTAACAACCAGTAATAACCAGTAAACCCCAGTAACCCCTGGTAACCACCTATAAACACCAGTAATCCCCAGTAACCACCAGTAACCCCTGGTAACCGCCAGTAACTCCCAATAAACCCCAGTAACAACCAGTAACCACCAGTGACACCCAGTAACCCCCAGTCTCTCCACTTCCCCCAGTAACACCCAGTAAACCCCAGTAACTTCCAGTAACCCCCAATAAACCCCAGTAACACCCAGTAACCCCCACTAAACCCCAGTAACTCCCAATAACGACCAGCAATTACCAGTAACCCCCAGTAAATCCCAGTAACTCCCAATAACCACCAGCAATCACCAGTAACCCCCAGTCTCCCCAGTTCCTCCCAGTCGCCCCCATCTCCCTCCGTCCAGGCTCCGCCCCCCCGCAGCCGCAGCCAATGAGCGTGCGGAGGGGGCGTGGCCATCGCGGAGGCCCCGCCCCCGGCCCTGCGGCGGCGCGCGGACTGCGCCAATCGGGGGGCGGGGCCTCCACGCCCATAAATGGGTAAAGCCCCGCCCCCTCGGGAACCAAGCCCCGCCCACAGGACGCGGGAAAGCCACGCCAGGTGCGCCGTAAGCCACGCCCACTGCGCTGTAAGCCCCGCCCACTCAATTCAAGCTCCGCCCCAGTACATCCCAGTAACACCCAGGAACTCCCAGTGACCCCAGTGATTTCCAGTTACTTCAGTGGATCCCGGTAACTCCCGGTAACTCCCAGTAACTGCCAGAAACTCCCAGTATACCCAGGAACTCCCAGTAAATCCCAGCAACCCCCAGTGGTCCAAGTAACTCCCATTAACTCCCAGCAACTCCCAGTGTCCCCAGTAACTCCCAGTAAATCCCAGTAACCCCCAGTATCTCCCACTAACTCCCATTGCCCCCAGTAAATCCCAGTATACCCAGTAAATCCGAGTAACTCCCAGTGCTCCCAGTAACTCCAGTAACTCCCAGTGTCCCCAGTAACTCCCATTAACTCCCAGCAACCCCCAGTGCTCCCAGTAACTCCAGTAACTCCCAGTAACTCCCATTAACTCCCAGTAACCCCCAGTGTTCCCAGTAACTCCCAGTAATTCCCAGTAACTTCCAGTGCCACCAGTGGATCCCAGTTCCTGCTCACACCTGGTCCTGACACACCTGCACACGTGTGTGCCTGACACACCTGCACATGTGTGTGCCCCTGACACACCTGCACACACGTGTGTGCCCCTGACACACCTGCACACGTGTGTGCACCTGACACACCTGCACATGTGTGTGCCCTGACACACCTGCACACGTGTGTGCCCCTGACACACCTGCACATGTGTGTGTACCCAACACACCTGCACACGTGTGTGTGCCCCTGACACACCTGCACATGTGTGTGCACCCCTGACACACCTGCACATGTGTGTGCCCCTGACACACCTGAACACGTGTGTGCACCCCTGACACACCTGCACACGTGTGTGTGCCCCTGACACACCTAAACATGTGTGTGCACCCCTGACACACCTGCACATGTGTGTGCCCCTGACACACCTGCACACACGTGTGTGCACCTGACACACCTGAACACGTGTGTGCACCCCTGACACACCTGCACACGTGTGTGCCCCTGACACACCTGAACACGTGTGTGCACCCCTGACACACCTGCACACGTGTGCACCCCTGACACACCTGCACATGTGTGTGCACCCCTGACACACCTGAACATGTGTGTGCCTCTGACACACCTGCACACGTGTGTGTGCCTGACACACCTGCACACGTGTGTGTGCCCCTGACACACCTGCACACGTGTGTGCACCCCTGACACACCTGCACATCTGTGTGCCCCTGACACACCTGAACATGTGTGTGCACCCCTGACACACCTGAACATGTGTGTGCACCCCTGACACACCTGAACATGTGTGCACCTCTGACACCTGCACAGTGTGTGCCCTGACACACCTGCACATGTGTGTGTGCCTGACACACCTGTACATGTGTGTGCACCCCTGACACACCTGCACACGTGTGTGCACCCCTGACACACCTGCACACGTGTGTGTGCCCTGCACACCTGCACATGTGTGCCCTGACACACCTGCACACGTGTGTGCCCTGACACACCTGCACATGTGTGTGTGCCTGACACACCTGCACATGTGTGTGCCCCTGACACACCTGCACACGTGTGTGTGCGCCCCTGACACACCTGCACACGTGTGTGCCCATGACACACCTGCACACGTGTGTGTGCCCCTGACACACCTGCACACGTGTGTGCACCCCTGACACACCTGCACACGTGTGTGCACCCCGACACACCTGCACGCATGTGTCCCTGACACACCTGCACACGTGTGCCCCTGCACACCTGCACATGTGCGAGTCCCTGCACACTGCCATGTGCCCCCCCCAACGGGTTCCCACCTGTCCAGGTGGTCCCCTCACCCCCCACCACTCCCAGTGCCCCCCAGTAACTCCCAGTGCCCCCAACACACGTGTGTGACCCCCAACAAACCAACACACGTGTGTGACCCCCCTTCCCCACGACCTTGCCCCCTCCCCGGCGGTCACACCTGTCCAGGTGTTCCCCTCACCCTCCCCACTCACACCTGGGCACTCCAGTGCCTCCCAGTAACTCCCAGTGCCCCCCAGTAACTCCCAGTGCCCCCCAGTAACTCCCAGTGCCCCCAACACACGTGTGTGACCCCAACAAACCAACACACGTGTGTGACCTCTCCCCCTTCCCCACGACCTTGTCCCCCTGGGAGTCACACCTGTCCAGGTGGTCCCCTGACCCCACCACTCACTTCCAGTGCCCCAGTAACTCCCAGTGCCTCCCAGTAACTCTCAGTGCCCCCTAGTAGCTCCCAGTGCCTCCCAGTAGCTCCCAGTGCCCCCCAACACACGTGTGTGACACCCCCTTCCCCACGACCTTGTCCCTCCCCCGGGGTCACACCTGTCCAGGTGTTCCCCTCACCCTCCCCACTCACACCTGGGCACTCCAGTGCCCCCAGTAACTCCCAGTGCCCCCAGTAACTCCCAGTGCCCCCCAACACACTGACACACGTGTGTGACACCCCCACCTTCCCCCACGACCTTGCCCCCCTCCCGTGGGAGTCACACCTGTCAGATGTTCCCCTCACCCTCCCCACACCTGGGCACTCTGGTGCCCTAGTACTCAGTGCCTCCCAGTAACTCCCAGTGCCTCCCAGTAACTCCCAGTGCCCCCAGCACCGTGTGTGACCCCAACAAACCAACACACGTGCGTGTCCCCCCTTCCCCACGACCTTGTCCCCCTCGGGGTCACACTGTCAGGTGTTCCCCTGACCCCACCACTCACTTCCAGTGCCTCCCAGTAACTCCCAGTGCCTCCCAGTAACTCCAGTGCCTCCCAGTAGCTCCCAGTGCCCCCAACACCGTGTGTGACCACCCCTTCCCCACGACCTTGCCCCCCACCCCGGGGTCACACCTGTCCAGGTGTTCCCTGACCCCCCACCACTCACTTCAGTGCCTCCCAGTAACTCCCAGTGCCCCCAGTAACTCCCAGTGCCTCCCAGTAACTCCCAGTGCCCCCACACACACGTGTGTGACCCCCCTTCCCCACGACCTTGCCCCCCTCCCCAGGGTCACACCTGTCCAGGTGTTCCCCTCACCCTCCCCACTCACACCTGGGCACTCCAGTGCCTCCCAGTAACTCCCAGTGCCCCAGTAACTCCCAGCACACCGACACACGTGTGGACACCCCATCCATCCATGACCTTGCCCCTCCCCCGGGGGTCACACCTGTCAGGTGTTCCCCGCACCCCACCAGCACCCTCATCCTCCTCCCTGCCCCCCGCGCCCTCCCAGCCCCGCCCCCTCCCCAAGGCCCCCAATCCGCTCCCCTCCCGCATCCTCCTCCCCACCCTCCATCATCACCCGCATCCTCCCCCTCCTCCTCCTCCTCCCGATGCCACGCAGCTTCCGCCCGCCCCCTCCCCGGTTCCGTTGCCCCCAGCGCCCCACGTGCCCCCCCGTGCCAGGAGCCCCCAGCCCCCCGTGATGTCCCCTCGGTGTCCCCCTCCCCAGTACCGGCCCATCAGGTCCTGGCGCTGCCCGAGGCGCTGCAGGAGGGGCGTGGCCTGCGGGGAGGGGCGTGGCCTGCAGCAAGGACACGCCCCCTCAGGCATGCACAGACACCCCCCCGATCGTCACCCCCCAGGTGCCAGCCCCCAGAGGTTCCCCGAGTGTCACTCCCCCGTGTGTCCACTCCCCCGAGTGTCACCCCCGACTGTGGCCCCCCAGCTCCCCCCAGTGTCACCCCCGTGTGCACCCCCTCAGTGTCACCCCCCGAGTGTCACCCCCAGTGTCACCCCGGTCCCCCGTGTCACCCCCGTGTGTCACCCCCAGGTGTCATCCCCAGTCGTCACCCCCAGTGTCCCCCAGGTCACCCCCGTGTGTCACCCCCGAGTGTCGCCCCCGTGTGTCACCCCCGAGTGTCACCCCAGGTCCCCCGAGTGTCACCCCCAGTGTCACCCCCGAGTGTCACCCCAGTGTCACCCGTGCCACACCCCGTGTGTCCACCCCCCGTGTGTGTCTCACCCCCCAGGCGTCACCCCCCAGTGTCACCCCCGAGTGCCCACCCCCAGTGTCACCCCCAGGTGTCGCCCCCAGTGTCACCCCCAGGTGTCACCCCCAGTGTCACCCCCGGGTCACCCCCCGAGTGTCACCCCCGAGTGTCACCCCCGAGTGTCACCCCCGCGAGTGTCACCCCGAGTGTCACCCCCAGTGTCACCCCGGCTCCCCAGTGTCACCCCCAGTGTCACCCAGTCCCCCAGTGTCACCCCCAGTGTCACCCCAGCTCCCCAGTGTCACCCTCCCAGTGTCACCCCAGGGTCCCGAGTGTCACCCCCGAGTGTCACCCCCGGGTCCCCTTGGTGTCATCTCCCCAGTGTCACCCCCGAGTGTCACCCCCTCGAGTGTCACCCCCTCAGTGTCACCCCCTGAGGCGTCATCCCCCGTGTGTCACCCCAGATGTGACCCCCCGCGTGTCACCCCCAGGTGTCACCCCCGTGTGTCACCCCCAGTGTGACCCCCGGGTCCCCACCGAGTGTCACCCCGCCCCCAGTGTCACCCCTGTGTCCCTCTGGTGTCACCCCTCCTAGTGTCACCTCTGAGTGTCACCCCCTCGTGTCCCCTTGGTGTCACCCCCACTGTCACCCCCCGTGTCCCCCTGGTGTCACCCCTCCAGTGTGTCACCCCCCGAGTGTCACCTCCGAGTGTCACCCCCGTGTGTCACCCCGAGTGTCACCCCCTGTGTCACCCCAGGTCCCCGAGTGTCACCCCGCCCCCAGTGTCACCCCTGTGTCCCTCTGCTGTCACCCCCCACAGTGTCACCCCCAGTGTCACTCCCCCGAGCGTCAGCCCCAGGTCCCCCTAGTGTCACCCCGCCCCCAGTGTCACCCCCTGTGTCCCTATGGTGTCACCCCCCCGAGTGTCACCTCCGGGTGTCACTCCCGTGTCCCCCTGGTGTCACCCCCCACAGTGTCACCTCCCCGTGTCCCCCCCTAGTGTCACTCCCAGGTGTCACTCCCGTGTCCCTCTGGTGCCCCCGTGTCACCCCCAGGTGTCACTCCCGTGTCCTCCCCGTGTCACCCTCCCGTGTCCCCTCCGTGTCCCACACGTGTGTCACCCCCTGTGTCGTCCCGTGTCACGTCCCGTGTCACCTCCTCCTGTTCCCCGAAGTCCCTTCCCCGTGTCACCCCCTGTCCCCTCAGCCCGGGGGTGGGCTGAGCCCCTCCCCACCTTGGGAACACGGGGGACAAGGGGGTGCCTGGAGACAAGGGGACAGGGGATGGGGGACAGGGACACAGGGACGAGGGACAAGGAAGAGGGGACAGGGGGACAGGGGACAGGGGACAGGGGATGGGGGACATGGGGACAGGGGGACAGGGGGATGGGGGGATATTGGGACAAAGGGACAGGGGGATGGGGGACAGGGACACAGGGGGACGGGGGGACAAGGGAAAGAGGGGACAGGGGGACAGGGGAGTTCAAAGGGACAGGGGGACATGGGAGACAGGGGGACATGGGGGACAGGGGACAGGGGGACAAAGGGACATGGGGACAGGGGACAGAGGACATGGGACACAAGGGGACAGAGACAAGGGAACAGGGGTCAGGGGTACATGGGGACAAGGGGACAGGGACACAGGAGGATGGGGGACAAGGGAAAGAGGGGACAGGGGGACAGGAGCATGAGAGCAGGGGGACAGGGGACAGAGACAGGGGACAGGGGACAGGGGGACAGGGGGACAAGGAAGAGAGGGGACAGGGGGACAGGGGAGACATGGGGACAGGGGACAGGGGGACAGGGGGATGGGGGACAAGGGGACATGGGGACAGGGGACAGAGGACATGGGACACAAGGGGACAGGGGGACAGGGGACAGGGAGACAAGGACAGCACTGGGGATGGGGGACACGAGGGTGGGGGGACATGGGGACATCCCATCCCACCCCACACCATCCCATCCATCCCATCCCACCCCATCCCATCCCATCTTCCCCATTCCATCATTCCCATCCCATCCCACCCCACACCATCCCATCCCCTCCCATCCCATCAATTCCATCCCATCCCATCCCATCCCATCCCATCAATTCCATCCCATCCCATCCCATCCATCCATCCCATCCCATCCCATCCCATCCCATCCCATCAATTCCATCCCATCCCATCCCATCCCATCCCACCCCATCCCACCTTCCCAATCCCATCCCATCCCATCTTCCCCATCCCATCTTCCCCATTCCATCATTCCCATCCCCTCCCCTCCCATCCCAACCCCCACGTGCCCCTCCCGTTGGCCCCGCCCCTTTCACGCCTCCCGCCGGCCAATCAGAGCGCGGCGCGAGCCCCTCCCACCCTTTTCCCGCCAATCAGAACGCGACGGGAGGGGGGCGTGGCCAACAACGATGACGTTCTCCCCGGTAGACCACACCCCCTTTCTGTGATTGGCCGATTATCGCCGGACCCCGCGAAGCCACGCCTGTCCATGTGACGTCATACGGTGGGCGGTGCGAAGATTGACATCACCGCTGACCAATCGCAGCGCCGGGAGCTGCCGAGAGCGCTTCCCATTGGCTGAGAGGCCGCGGGGTGGGAGAGGACCCCAGGAGCAGGGTTCTTGAGTCCCCCAAGGGCTGATGGGAACAGAGAGCCCCCGTGAGGGTCGCTGAGAGGGGGGACCCCAAAGCTGATGGAGACCGCTGGGACCCCCTGAGGGGAGGGTGGGGAGAACCCCTGGGGCTGAGGGGAGGGTGGGGACACCCTTCCTGGGGGGACCCCTCCCAAAACCGGTGGGACTGTGGGGGACAATTTGGGGGGACAATGGGGACACCCCGGGGGTGACATTGGGAACCCCCAGAGCCATTGGGACAATGGGGACACCCCGGGGGGTGACATTGGGGACCCCCAGAGCCATTGGGACATCGGGGACACCCCGGGGGTGTCATTGGGGACACCCCCAGAGCCACTGGGACATCGGGGACACCCCGGGGGTGTCATTGGGGACACCCAGAGCCACTGGGACATCGGGGACACCTCAGAGGGTGACATTGGGGACCCCCCCAAACCACTGGGACATGGGGGACACCCCGGGGGAGTCACTGGGGACCCCCAGAGCCACTGGGACATCGGGGACACTCAAGGGGTGTCATTGGGGACCCTCCAGAACCACTGGGACATTGAGGACCCCTCAGGGGATGTCATTGGGGACCCCCCGGAGCCATTGGGACATCGGGGACACCCCGGGGATGTCATTGGGGACCCCCCCCAGAGCCATTGGGACATGGGGGACCCCTCAGGGGGTGTCATTGGGGACCCCCCAGAGCCATTGGGACAATGGGGACACCCCGGGGGTGTCACTGGGGACCCCCAGAGCCACTGGGACAGTGGGGACACCCCAGGGGGGGTCATTGGGGACCCCCAGAACCATTGGGACATCGGGGACACTCAGGGGGTGACACTGGGGACCCCCCCAAACCACTGGGACATTGGGGACAACCCGGGGGTGTCACTGGGGACAACCCCCAACCAGTGGGACATCGGGGACCCCTCAGGGATGACATTGGGGATCCCCCAGAGCCATTGGGACATCGGGGACACCCCGGGGGTGTCACTGGGGACCCCCAGAGCCACTGGGACATGGGGGACACTCCGGGGGTGTCATTGGGAACCCCCAGAGCCACTGGGACATCGGGGACACCCCTGGGGTGTCATTGGGGACCCCCCCAGAGCCATTGGGACATCGGGGACCCCTCAGGGGTGTCACTGGGGATCCCCCCCAGAGCCACTGGGACATCGGGGACACTCCGGGGGGTGTCGTTGGGGACCCCCAGAGCCATTGGGACATCGGGGACCCCTCAGGGGGTGTCATTGGGGGCCCCCAGAGCCACTGGGACATCGGGGACACCCCGGGTGTGTCACTGGGGACCACCAGAGCCACTGGGACATCGGGGACACCCCGGGGATGTCACTGAGGACCCCCTCGAGCCACTGGGACACTGGGGACACCTCAGGGTGTGTCACTGGGGACCCCCCCAGAGCCACTGGGACATCGGGGACACCCCGGGGGGTGACATTGGGGACCCCACCAGAGCCACTGGGACATGAGGGACACCCCTGGGGTGTCATTGGGGACCCCCAGAGCCATTGGGACATGGGGGACACCCCTGGGGTGTCATTGGGGACCCCCCAGAGCCACTGGGACATCGGGGACACCCCGGGGGTGTCATTGGGGACCCCCTAGAGCCACTGGGACATCGGGGACCCTCAGGGGGTGTCACTGGGGACCCCCAAACCATTGGGACATGGGGACACCCTGGGTGTCATTGGGGACCCCCCAGAGCCACTGGGACACTGGGGAAACCCCGGGGGGTGTCACTGGGGACCCCCCAGAACCACTGGGACATCGAGGACCCTCAGGGGGTGTCACTGAGGACCCCCCCGAGCCATTGGGACATCGGGGACACCCCGGGGGGTGTCATTGGGGACCCCCCGAACCATTGGGACATGGGGGACACCCCGGGGGTGTCATTGGGGACCCCCCAGAGCCACTGGGACATCGGGGACACTCCGGGGGGTGACGTTGGGGACCCCCAGAGCCATTGGGACATCGGGGACCCCTCAGGGGGTGTCACTGGGGACCCCCAGAGCCATTGGGACATCGGGGACACCCCGGGGGTGTCATTGGGGACCCCCTCAAGCCTTTGGGACAATGGGGTCACCCCGGGGGTGTCATTGGGGACCCCCCAGAGCCACTGGGACATCGGGGACCCTCAGGGGGTGTCACTGGGGACCCCCTCAAGCCTTTGGGACATGGGGGACACCCCGTGGATGTCATTGGGGACCCCCCCCAAACCACTGGGACATTGGGGACACCCCGGGGGAGTCACTGGGGATCCCCCCCAGAGCCACTGGGACATGGGGGACACCCCGGGGGTGTCATTGGGAACCCCCCCAGAGCCACTGGGACAATGGGGACACCCCGGGGTGTCATTGGGGACCCCCCCGAGCCAGTGGGACATGGGGGACACTCCGGGGGGTGACGTTGGGGACCCCCCTGGGTGATGGGACCCCCACACCCCACTGGGACCATCGGGGACACCCAGGGGGTGACATTGGGGACCCCCCAGAGCCATTGGGACATCGGGGACATTCAGGGGGCGTCATTGGGGACCCCCAGAGCCACTGGGACATGGGGGACACCCCGGGGGTGTCCTTGGGGACATGGGGGACCCCTCAGAGATGTCATTGGGGACCCCCAGAGCCACTGGGACATCGGGGACACTCAGGGGGTGTCCTTGGGGACATGGGGGACCCCTCAGGGATGTCGTTGGGGACCCCCCAGAGCCACTGGGACATCGGGGACCCCTCAGGGGTGTCACTGAGGACCCCCAAACCACTGGGACATGGGGACCCCCCCGGGACCGCGGCGGGGGGCTGTGGGGGTTTGGGGACAAGGTGTCGAGGCGTGTCAGGAGGTACAAAGCTTTATTGGGGGGGGGCTCGGGGGGGTCCCTACGCGGGCGACACGGAGGAGTTGGACACGGAGGAGACCTCGGTGCGCGAGGTGGACACCTCGGAGCCATCGTCCACCTTCTTCCCGAAGAGCTGCAGGATGCAGTTCCGGAACTGCAGGAGGGGGGACAGGGGGGACACGGGGTCAGGCGACACCGGGGACACGTCCTGTGTCACCCCCGGCCCTGTGTCACCCCCCCCGGCCCCAGAGACCTCCTGGAGGGGGGAAATGGGGAAAGGGGGAAATGGGGAATTGGGAAAATAATGGGGAGAGGGAGGAGGGGAGGGGATCCTGGGCTGGGGATGGAGGGGCACAGAGGGGACACAGGGTCAGGGGACACCGGGGACATCTCCTGTGTCACCCCTCCCCGGCCCCAGAGACCTCCTGGAGGGTGAAATGGGAAAGGGAATTGGGGAAATAATGGGAGAGGAAATGGGGAGGGGATCCTGGGCTGGGGATGGGAGGCACAGGGTGACATGGGTCAGGCGACACCGGGGGACACCTCCCTGTGTCACCCCCCCGGCCCTGTGTCACCCCCCCGGCCCCAAAGACCTCCTGGAGGGGGGAAATGGGGAATGGGGGAATTGGGGAAATAATGGAGAGGGAGGAGGGGGAGGAGGAGGAGGGTCCTGTACTGGGTATGTGGTTCAGGAATGGGGGAGGAGGACACGGGGACACGGGTCAGGCGACACCGGGGGACATCTCCCTGTGTCACCCCCCCCGGCCCCAGAGACCACCTGGAGGGGGGGAAATGGGGAATGGGGGAATTGGGGAAATAATGGAGAGGGAGGAGGGGGAGGGGGATCCTGGGCTGGGGATGGGGGGGGACAGGGGGACACGGGTCAGGCGACACCGGGGGACATCTCCCTGTGTCACCTGTGCCACCTGTCCCTCCTCGGTGTCACCTGTGCCTGCCTGTTCTGTGTCCCAGCTCTGAGCCCTGTGTGTCCCTCCAGGTGTCCCCAGGTGTTCCCAGATGTCCCCCAGGTGACCCCAAAGCCCCCAGGTGTCTCAGATGTCCCCAAGTGTCCAAACCTCACCTGTCTGTTCATGAAGACGTAGGTGATGGGGTTGTAGGTGGTGATCCCTGTCCCTGTCCCTGTCCTATGTCCCTGCTCTATCTCCTGTCCCAAAGCCCCCAGGTGCCCCAGGTGTCTCAGGTGTGTCCCCAGCTATCTCAGGTGTGTCCCCAGGTGTCCCCAGGAGCCCCCAGGTGAGTCCCTCACCTGTCTGTTCATGAAGACGTAGATGATGGGGTTGTAGATGGTGATCCCTGTCCCTGTATCCCCTGTGTCCCCTGTGTCCCCTGTGTCCCCTGTGTCCCCAGCTGTCTCAGATGTGTCCCCAGGTGTCTCAGGTGTGTCCCCAGCTGTCTCAGGTGTGTCCCCATGTGTCTCAGGTGTGTCCCCAGGTGAGTCCCTCACCTGTCTGTTCATGAAGACGTAGATGATGGGGTTGTAGATGGTGAGCCCTGTCCCTGTATCCCCTGTGTCCCCTGTGTCCCCTGTGCCCCCAGGAGCCCCCAGGAGCCCCCAGGTGAGTCCCTCACCTGTCTGTTCATGAAGATGTAGATGATGGGGTTGTAGATGGTGAGCCCTGTCCCTGTATCCCCTGTGTCCCCTGTGCCCGCAGGTGTCTCAGGTGTCCCCCAGGAGCCCCCAGGAGCCCCCAGGTGAGTCCCTCACCTGTCTGTTCATGAAGATGTAGATGATGGGGTTGTAGATGGTGAGCCCTGTCCCTGTCCTATGTCCCTGCTCTATCTCCTGTCCCAAAGCCCCCATGTGTCTCAGGTGTGTCCCCAGCTGTCTCAGGTGTGTCCCCAGGTGAGTCCCTCACCTGTCTGTTCATGAAGACGTAGATGATGGGGTTGTAGATGGTGATCCCTGTCCCTGCTCTATCTCCTGTCCCAAAGTCCCCAGGTGTCCCCAGGTGTCCCCAGCTGTCTCAGGTGCCCCCAGGTGAGTCCCTCACCTGTCTGTTCATGAAGACGTAGATGATGGGGTTGTAGATGGTGATCCCTGTCCCTGTCCCTGTCCCTGCTCTATCTCCTGTCCCAAAGCCCCCAGGTGCCCCCAGGTGCCCCCAGGTGCCCCCATGTGTCTCAGGTGTGTCCCCAGGTGAGTGCCTCACCTGTCTGTTCATGAAGACGTAGATGATGGGGTTGTAGATGGTGATCCCTGTCCCTGTATCCCCTGTGTCCCCTGTGCCCCCAGGTGTCCCCAGGTGTCTCAGGTGCCCCCAGGTGCCCCCAGGTGCCCCCAGCTGTCTCAGGTGCCCCTAGGTGTCTCAGGTGCCCCCAGGTGAGTCCCTCACCTGTCTGTTCATGAAGACGTAGATGATGGGGTTGTAGATGGTGAGCCCTGTCCCTGCTCTATCTCCTGTCCCAAAGCCCCCAGGTGTCCCCAGGTGTCCCCAGGTGTGCCCAGTGTCCCCCAGGTGCCCCCAGCTGTCTCAGGAGCCCCCAGGTGAGTCCCTCACCTGTCTGTTCATGAAGACGTAGATGATGGGGTTGTAGATGGTGATCCCTCTCCCTGTGTCCCCTGTATCCCCTGTATCCCCTGTGTCCCCAGCTGTCTCAGGTGTGTCCCCAGGTGTCTCAGGTGTGTCCCCAGGTGAGTCCCTCACCTGTCTGTTCATGAAGACGTAGATGATGGGGTTGTAGATGGTGGCTGACTTGGCGAAGTAGGCGGGCAGGGCTGCGGCCAGCGGGTGGAAGGAGTAGCCGGGGTTGGCGGCGGCGAAGCAGGCGAAGAAGGTGTAGGGCCCCCAGCACACGATGTAGGCCAGGATCATCACCACCACCATCCGCGACACCTCCCGCTCCGCCTTCTGCGTCGACTCCGACTCCTTCTGCTGGGCGGCCACCTGGGGGGCACGGGGGGGTGTCAGAGGGGAGGTGGGGGCAGGTGGACCCCCGTAGGGCAGCTTGGGGCACGGGGAGTCAGACAGGAGATGGGGGTGTCAGAGGGGGAGGGAGGGGAGATGGGGGCAGATGGACCCCCATAGGGGCTTTGGGTGGGAGCACGGGGGTGTCAGAGGGGAGATGGGGGCAGGTGGACCCCCATAGGGAGCTTGGGGGAGTGCACAGGGGGTGTCAGAAGGGAGGGAGGGGAGATGGAAGGGCAGGAGGGGAGATGGACCCCCGTGGGGGCTTTGGGGGGAGCACAGGGGAACTTTGGGGTAGCACAGGGGGTGTTGAGAGGGAGATGGGGGCAGATGGACCCCCATAGGGGCTTGGGGGCACAGAGGGGTGTCGAGGGGAGGAGGGGAGATGAGGGGCAGATGGACCCCATAGGGAGCTTAGGGGGGCACAGGGGTGTCAGACGGGAGATGGGAGATGAGGATGGACCCCATAGGGGGCTTGGGGGCACAGGGGGGTGTCAGAGCAGGACGGGAGATGAGGGGGCAGGTGGACCCCACGGGGGCTTTGGGGAGGCACAGGGGCGTCAGAGGGATATGGGGAGATGGGGGGCAGATGGACCCCCATAGGCTAGGGGCTCTGAGGGGTGTCACAGGAGAGGTCAGAGCAGAGGAGATGGGGGAGGCAGGGGAGGGGAGATGGGAATGCGAGAGGGGAGATGGACCCCGTGGGAGGCTTTGGGGGGCACGAGGAGCTTTGGGGCAGCAGAGGGGGTGTCAGGCGGGAGAGCTGGGGGAGATGGGGGTACAGATGGACCCTGGGAGACTTGGGGGGCACGGGGGGGTATTGGAAGGAGGTGGGGGGCAGGAGGAGGCAGATGGGGTCTGAGGGGGGCGGGAAGGAGAGATGGACCCCAGTGGGACTCTGGAGGGGCCCCGTGGGGCTTTGTGGGGGTGGGGACCGTCCTGGGATTCTCCAGGGTGTTTTTGGGGTCCTTTAGGGCACCCCCATGGAGCTCAGGGGTCTCCCTGGTCTCTTTGGGGTCAGAGCTCCCTTGGGGGGGTCCCGGTGGTCCTAGGGGGGTTCCTGGAGGTTCCAGGGCACCCCCTGGGCTGGGGGCAGTGTCTCTGTGGGGTCAGAGCTGTCTTGGGGCGTTCCGGTGGTCTTAGGGGGGTTCCTGGAGGTTCCAGGGCACCCCATGGGCTGGGGTGGGGTCTCTCCAGGTTTCTTTGGGGTCAGAGCTCCCTTGGGGGGAGGTCCGGTGGTCCCAGGGGTTCCTGGAGGTCTCAGGACACCCCATGGGCTGGGGTGGGGTCTCCCCGGGTTTCTTTAGGGTCTGAACTCCCCTCGGGGGTCCCGGTGGTCCCGGGGGGTTCCTGGAGGTTCCAGGACACCCCATGGTTTGAGGTGGGGTCTCCCCGGGTTTCCTTAGGGTCTGAGCTCCCTTGGGGGGTCCCGGTGGTCCCGGGGGGTTCCTGGAGGTTCCAGGGCACCCCATGGGCTGGGGTGGGGTCTCCCTGGGTCTTTTTGGGGTCTGAGCTCCCTTGGGGGTCCCGGTGGTCCCAGGGGGTTCCTGGAGGTTCCAGGGCACCCCATGGTTTGGGATGGGGTCTCCCCGGGTCTTTTTGGGGTCAGAGCTCTCTTGGGGGGTCCCGGGGGGGTTCCCGGAGGGAGGTCCCAGATTCCAGGGTATCCCATGAGCTGGGGGGTTCGCCCCTGGTTTCTCTGGGGTCAGAGCTCTCCTGGGGGTCCTGGTGGTCCCGGGGGGGTTCCCGGAGGTTCCCGGGCACCCCATGGCTGGGGTGGGGTCTCCCTGGGTTTCTTTGGGGTCTGAGCTCCCTTTGGGGGGTCCCGGTGGTCCCGGGGGGGTTCCTGGAGGTGTTCAGGGCACCCATGGTTTGGGGTGGGGTCTCCTCGGGTCTCTTTGGGGTCAGAGCTCCCTTGGGGGGGTCCCGGTGGTCCCGGGGGGGTTCCTGGAGGTTCCAGGGCACCCCATGGGCTGGAGTGGGGTCTCTCCAGGTTTCTTTGGGGTCAGAACTCCCTTGGGGGGGTGGTCCCAGGGGTCTCAATGGTCTCTCGAGGGGTGGGGGTGGTTCGTGAGTTCCTGGTGGTCTCAGGGGGTCCCGGGTGGGGGTTGGTTCGTGAGTTCCTGGTGGTCTCAGGGGGTCCCGGGGAGTTGGTTCGTGAGTTCCTGGTGGTCTCAGGGGTCCCAGGTGGGGTGGTTCGTGAGTTCCTGGTGGTCTCAGGGGGTCCCGGGGGGGTGGTTTGTTGGGGGAAGGGGGGTCCTCACCGCCCGGATGGCGAGCCAGACTTGCAGGTAGCAGAAGATGATGATGGCCAGGGGGATGATGCAGCAGGTGATCATCAGGACCACCATGTAGGACTGGACCCCCGGGTCGCTGCTGCCGCTGAACACGTCGGGGCCGCAGGACGTTTTCAGCCCGTGGGGCCACTACCTGGAGGGGGGACACACAAAAAGGGTCAGCGGCGCCGAGGAGACCCCAAACCACCCCCCAGGGTAGATTGCCCCCAACCTGCTCCAGCCGAAGATGGGGGCGCGGTCCAGGCGCAGGACCAGATCCAGGAGAAGAGGATCCCGGCGATCGCCAGCTTCCCGTCGAACTTGATGTTGCCGAAGGGTTTGCACACCACGAACCAGCGCTCCCACGAGATGATCACCAGCGACCACAGCGCTGTGATGCCTGAGGGGGACAGGGGGCGGGGAGAGGGTTGGGGAGCTGCCCCATAGCCCCCAGACCCACAGAGACCTGTAGAGCCCGGCCCTAGAGCCCCCAGACCCACAGAGACCTGTAGAGCCCGGCCCTAGAGCCCCCAGACCCACAGAACTCAGGCTCCTATAGCCCCCAGACCCACAGAGACCTGTAGAGCCCAGCCCTATAGCCCCCAGACCCACAGAGACCTGTAGAGCCCAGCCCTAGAGCCCCCAGACCCACAGAGACCTGTAGAGCCACACCCTATAGCCCCCAGACCCACAGAGAACTGTAGAGCCCGGCCCTAGAGCCCCCAGACCCACAGAACTCGGGTCCTATAGCCCCCAGACCCACAGAGAACTGTGGAGCCCGGCCCTAGAGCCCCCAGACCCACAGAACTCGGTCCTATAGCCCCCAGACCCACAGAGACCTGTAGAGCCCGGTCCTATAGCCCCCAGACCCACAGAACTCGGTCCTATAGCCCCCAGACCCACAGAGACCTGTAGAGCCCGACCCTAGAGCCCCCAGACCCACAGAGACCTGTAGAGCCCGGCCTTATAGCCCCCAGACCCACAGAACTCGGTCCTATAGCCCCCAGACCCACAGAGACCTGTAGAGCCCAGCCCTAGAGCCCCCAGACCCCACAGAACCTCGGGACCCTATAGCCCCAGACCCACAGAGATACAGTAGAGCCTCGACCCTAAGAGCCCTAGACCCACAGAACTCGGTCCTATGAGCCCCAGACCCACAGAGACCTGTGGGCCCGACCCTAGAGCCCCCAGACCC
>NW_026087823.1:0-29732 GCF_022539395.1 Myiozetetes cayanensis | reverse complement strand
GGACAACAGAGGAACAGCAGTGATGTCACAGGGACATTGATGACATCACGGGGTCTGGTGACATCACAGGGGCATGGTGGCACTGCTGGGACAGCAATGTCATCATTGGAAACCAGTGACATCACAGGTGACTGCTTATAGCAATGGGAAAGCCGTGATGTCACAGGGACATCGGTGACATCACAGGGGGTGGAGGTGAAAACACAGAGACAGCAGTGATATCATTGGGGACATTGGTGACATCACAGGGGACAGTGGTGACATCACAGAGGAAACTGTGAAATTATAGGCGACTGTTGACATCAAAGGGAAAGCCGTGATGCCACAGGGACATCAATGACATCACAGGGGACCTGGATAACAACAGGTGAGGTGGAGGTGAAAACACAGAGACAACAGTGATATCATGGGGGACATTGGTGACATCACAGGGGAAAGTGGTGACATTACAGGGAGAGCAGTGACATCATTGTGGACCAGTGACATCTCAGGGGACTGGTGAAAACAAAGGGACAACTGTGATATAACGTGGACATCAGTGACATCCTTGGGGACATTAGTGACTTCACAAGGACAAGGGTGACATCACAGAAACACCAGTGACATCATTGGTGACATAACTGGAGGCCAGTGACATCACTGGGGATAGCGGTGACATCACTGGGGACAGCAGTGATATCATTGGAGATGTCAGTGAGATCAGAGGGACAGTGGTGACATCATTGGGGACACTGGGGACACCCCTGGGGACACCAATGACATCACAGGGACATCGGTGGCATCATTGGGGACACCAGTGACATCATTAGGGACAGCAGTGACATCACAGGGACAGTGGTGGCATCCGTGGGGACAGCAGTGACATCACTGGAGACCAATGACATCACAGCTGTCTGGTGACATCACAGGGACTGCGATGACATCAGTTGGACAGTTGTGACATCATTGGGAACACCAGTGACATCACAGGGACAGTGGTGACATCACTGGGGATGTTGGGGATGTTTGGGGGCCTTTGGGAGGGCACCTGCCTGGGGGGTTTTCATGCGAGCACGGACGACTCAGCACAGCAATGTGATGATCAGAGAGCGCCGTTGATTGGAATCAAGCAGCAGTCTTTGATCCAGTTTTCTAACAATACTCTTCTATCAGCTCTGTTTCTTTAACATTCTTTATGTCCTTTCCCACTCTGATAGCCAGTACTGGGACCCTGTTTTCTATATCTGGTTTTGCTACTGTTTCTCTTGGTAGATCTTTCACATCCTGGTACCATCAAAAGCCCATCAGAACAACAGATCACATTTTCACAATTGCAGCATAAGATTATTTCTCATAGCAGCATATCCTCTAGTTAGCAACATAAGATTGTGTTCTCACATCTGCAGCATATCCTCTATATTAGCACTAAAAATCCCTACACTTCCCTCTTTTTCTTTAAACAAAGCAGACACAGTTTGAGCCATTAAGCTGTGAAAACATTGAACCAGACATGGCAGAAAAATACACACTCCTGGAAGCAGAAAGACAACGGGTGCCAACCATTGTACAGTTTGCATAAGTTGATTCTGGGGGGGCTTTGGGAGGGCACCTGCCCTTCAACACCAGGACTGCAGAGAACTGGGAAGCTTTACTGGGAACACTGGGAGCAGGTGGCTGGTGTGAGAGCAAAAGCAGGGCCGGGGGGGACACATGACCCCACCAAACTCCGGGTGGGGATGGACTGGGGGGTCCCGGCTGGGCCCAAGGCCACGGGGAGGGGCTGCGGCCACCGGCGGCTCAGGAGCTCTGTGGGGAGAGAAAAGGGGGTGACAGCAGGCTGCGGGGGCAGAGGGGGCACACACGCTCTAGGGAACGGGAGACACGACCCTGGGGACCCTCCTTTACCTTCTCCCGCAGGTAGAAGCCAAGCCCCACCACCAGGAAGACGAAACCCAACACGAAGCCCCCGACCCCCACCAGGATCTTGCTGTGCACGGTGTCCTGTGGCATCTCTGGAGGGAGCCGGGTGGGTCAGGACCCCCAAAACCTCCCAGAGACCACTTGGGACCCCCTGAAAACCTTGTCTTAGTCTCCCCCAGCCCCCCCAGCACTCCCTGAAACCTCCTACAGTCTCTTTCCAGCCCCTCGAGGATCCCCAAAGCCCCTCCCATCCTGCTTAGAACCCTCCACCCCCCTCCCATCACCCCCAGGACACCCCTGAACCCCTCCCAGTCCATTCCCACCCCACCTAGCACTTCCCCAACCCAATCCCAGTCACCCCAAGACCCTGCAAACCTCCCTCCCATCCCTCCCAGGCTTCCCCAAACTCCCTCTCAGTCTCCCCCAGGACTCCCCACAGCCCCACTCAGCCCTCCCAGGACCCCCCAACCTCTTCCTCAGCCTCTCCATTGTCCCCCAGAGTGCCTCCCAGTGTCCCCAGTGCTCCCCCAGACCCCTGACCGCCCCACCAGTGTCCCCCCATGCTGGGGGGGCCGGGCCGTACCCCAGTGCCGGCTGAGGGGGTGCTCCAGGCTGATGTGCTCCACCTGGCAGGTGTAGGTGACCCCGCGCCGGGGGGGGATTTCCAGCATCACCAGCACCTGGTAGGTCCAGTCCCCGTTGGGGACCACGTCGGTGGCCACCACGTGCTCCGGCAGCTCCTGCCCATCCTGGAACCACCTCACCTGCATCGGGCAGGGTAGAAATCCATCACGGAGCAGAGCAGGCGGCCGGGGCCGGGCTGGGAGCTCGACGGTACCAGCGAGATGGACATGCTGGGGGGTACTGGGAGAGATGGGGGAGACACTGGGTTGAGCTGAGGGGCACTGGGGAGAGAGGGCAGAGGGCTTGTAGGACATTGGTAGGGGTTTGGATGGCAGTGGGAGGGACTGGGATGGCAATGGAAGGGACTGGGATGGCAGTGGGAGGGACTGGGATGGCAGTGGGAGGGACTGGGAATGGACTGGGGTAGAAGGGGATGGGCCAGGGGGGTCACTGGGGAGAGAGTTGGGAGATGTGGGAGTGAACTGATAACGACTGGGAATGGACTGAGAGGGTCTGGGAGTGGAGTGAGAGGTAATGGGAATGATTGGGAGGGACTGGGAAGGACTGGGAAGGGCCTGAGCGGGACTGGGAGGTGAGTCCTGGTGAGGGAACTCTACTCTGCGGGTCTGCCCAGCAACTAATGAGTCATCGGAGATGCGCGCTCTGATTGGCTGAGGGGAGGGAGAGGGGTGGCCCTAGCGAGGCGGAGATGCGGGGGGTCACTGGGAGAGACTGGGGTGGACTGGGGGACACTGGAAGAAACTGGAATGGATCGCAATGGAATAAGGGGCAACAGGAGACTGGGATGGATTTGGGGGCACTGGGAGGGGGCACAAGGCCACGAGGATGGGCACAAGAAGAGCTGAGGGGTCAGGGGTGATTCCCAAGGAGGGTTTCAGGGGCTCCAGGGTCGTTCCCAGGGCAGGGGAATTCCCGAGGGGACCCGCTCTGCCCCGCACTCACCTCTGCGGTTCACAAGGAACGGGGTGGACACGTCCTGTTGGCTGTTCCAGTGCCTGGCCTGGACCTCCCCAAACGGGGTGTCCCCTACAAAGACCCCCACATCGCTGTCGAAGTGCACGTACTGCTGCCGGTTGTAGATTTTCCTCTCCACAAACCTCACCTGCTCGGTGCCGTTGATGAAGTGACACTCCTGGTTTCTCAACTCCTGGAACACCCCTGTGTGTGCAGGACACGGGTCAGGGGGTACCCTGTCCCCACCATCATCCCCCTGCCCCCCACAGCAGGTTGGGAGCTCGGGGGCCACCCCGGACCCCCCCTTTCCCACCCCCCTCTGCCCCACGGCCGCCGCGTCACCGGCTCTTGACTTGGGGGGAATCCCTTATCAACCCCCCTGGGATGGACAGGGGCATTGAGGACTCCCCCAGTGCGGATCCGACACCCCCCCAAACCTCCAGGGAACCACTGCAGGGATCCAGTGATGGGGGACACAGAGGGACCCCCATGGCACCCCTCTTCCTTCTCTCCTACCCCCCTTTTGCCCCTCTCCCACCCATTTTCCCACTGTCCTCCCAATCCCCAGACCCCCCCCCCGCGCTCAGTTTGGGGCTCCCACTTCACTCCCACTAATTCCGAGGGTTCCAACCCCCCTCTCGTGCTCACTTTTAGGGTTCCCACCCCCTCTTTTCTCTCCTCTTTCCCCTTTCCCGCCCCCCCCGCTCACCCGAGAGCTCCTCGCCCGCAGCCGGGGGGGCTCCCAGCACCACCAGTACCACCAGTACGGCCCCAGCTCCCCGCACACGCTCCATCCCCAGCGCCGGGCAGGGACTGACACCCCAAAACCAGCCGGGTGGAGCCGTTTTTCGGCTGTTTTGGACGCGCTCTGATTGGCTGGGCGCAAAGTTCGGGCTCGTTTAGCGTCGCGTCTTCCCGGCAACTGATGAGTCATTAGCAGTGTGAGCTCTGATTGGCCACAGTTCGCGTCGGTGCTTCCTGATTGGCTAAGGCCGTTCTGGGCACTGCAGCCTCGGGGGTGGGGGGTTCTGGGAGGTCCGTGGGGTGCGGGGCAGGTGGGAGCTCAGGGGAACCCACAAATGGGCGTCCAGGGGTCCCACAACTCTGCCGATCCCAAAAACGGCGATCCGGCTGTCCCGGAGCTCCGACGTGTCCCCAAAACCGAGTGGAGGGCGTTCTCTGATTGGCTGATCTCGGTGAGGGCTCAGTTTGGGTCGGGTCTGCCCGGCAACTGTTGACGCGGCAGCAGCGCTCGCTCCCATTGGCTGACTCTGCCCGCGGCCTGGAGGGTCCAAGGTGGGTTTTGGGGGGTCCCGGATTGCTGGAGTTTGGCTTTGTGGTGTCCTGGATACATGGGATTTTGGGGGGCTGACGTTGCCCAAACCTTCCCATTCCCAGGATTTTCAAAGCCCCCCCCCCCCCCCAATATCCCCCACTAAGCAGTACTACAGAGAACTGGGAACTCGGAAGCTTTACTGGGAGCACTGGGAGCAGCAGGCGGCTGGCGTGAGAACAAAAGCAGGGCAAGGGGGGACACACGATCCCCCCAAACTCCAGGTGGGGATGGACTGGGGGATCCCGGCTGTGCCCAAGGCCATGGGGAGGGGCTGCGGCCGCCGCTGGCTCAGGAGCTCTGTGGGGAGAGAAAAGGGGGTGACACCGGGGTGGGGGGCAGGGGGGACACCGGATACACCCAGAGCTGGACTGGACCCAGCGGGACCAGAACTGGGGCAATTGGGATCATACTGGGAGCACCTGGGCCCCTACTGGGGTCATACTGGGATCATACTGGGAGTGACTGCAATAATACTGGAAGTGTGTGAGAGGGACTGCAGCCATACTGGGGATGAATGGCTTCATATGGGAAGTGTCTGGATGTTACTGGGATCATACTGGGAGTGACTGGACACATACTGGGATCATACTACGATAATACTGGGAGTGGCTGGTTCTATGCTAGGGGCAATTGGGAGGTAGTAGGATACCACTGTGAGCAACTGGGAGCAACTGGAACCATGCTGGGCACAGCTGGGATCATACTGGGTACAACTGGGCCCACAGTGAAGGTGGCTGGGGTTATACTGGGAGTGACTGAGAGCATTCTGAGGGCAGTTGAGACCATGTTGGCCCAACTGGGATATTCTGGGAGCAAGTGGGATCATGCTGGAGGTGACTGGGACCACACTGAGAGTGACTGGGAGCGGCTGTGAGCAACTGGAATCATGCTGGAAGCTACTGGGAGCAACAGGGAGTGAGTGGGACCACACTGAGGGCAACTGGAATATACTGGGTGAGACCAGGAGTGACTGGGATCCTACTGGGAGTAACTGGGAGCATGTTAGGGTTGACTGGGATATACTAGGTGAGACTGGGAGTGACAGGGATCCTACTGGGAGGGACTGGAACTGTAGTGGGTGAGTAGGAGCAAGTGGGACCCTGCTGGGGTCAAATGGCTTTATACTGGGAGTGACAGGGAATGTCTGGGTTCATCCTGGCTGTGACTGCCACCATAGAGGGTGTCACTGGAGTCATACTGGGAGGGACTGGAACTCTAGTGGGGTGAGTGGGAGCAACTGGGATCATGCAAGGGGTAACTTGGATCCTACTAGGAGAGACTGGGATCATACTGGGACTGACTTGGAGCATGTGGGAGGCAACTGGGATATACTGGGAGTGGCTGGGGGTGACTGTGATTGTTCTGGGAGTGACAGGAACCATAGTAGGGGTGAAGGGGAGCAACTGGAACCATGTTGAGGCAACTGGGATCATAGTGGGAGCAGCTGGGCCCTTTTTGGTGTCCTACTGGGGTCTTACTGGGAGTGACTGCAATAATACTGGGAGTGTGTGGGAGGGACTGCAGCCATACTGGGGATGAGTGGGATCAAACTGGCTTTGTACTGGAAGTGTTTGGAAGTTCCTGGGATCATACTGGAGGTGACTGGACTCATACTGGGATCATACTGGGATAAACTGGGAGCATGCAGGGGGTAAATGGCATCATCCAGGCAGTGCCTGAAAGTTCCTGGGGCCATCCTGGACTCAGACTGGGAGTCCCTGAGAGGGAAAGGAACCATCCCGGGTGGGGCTGGGATCAACTGGGACCACCTTGGGGGCAACTGGGATCCTATTGGGAGTGACTGGGAGTGACTGGGATCACAGTGGGAGTGACCAGCGCCATACTGGGATCATAGTGGGAGTGACTGTAAGGGACCAGGATCAAACTGGGAGTGACTGGAACTACTCAGGGGGGAACTGGGAGCCAGTGGGGCTGTGCTGGAAGCCAACTGGGAACATACCTGGAGAACTGGGATCGTGCTGGAAGCAACTGGGAGTAACTGGGAGTGAGAGGGTGCATGCTGGAGGCAACTGGCATGAACTGGGAGTGACTGGGATCACACTGCTGGGAACTGGGACCATCCTGGGGCAAGTGGAAGTCACTGGGTGTCAGGGGTTTCTGTGGGTGGGTTTTGGTAGCAGGGGGGGGCTCCAGGGGTGGCTGTCTCTGTAATGGCACTCTTGTCCTTGTGAAGTCACCAATGTCCCCAAGGATGTCACCAACATCACTGTGGTATCACAACTATCCCTTTGTTGTCACCATTCCCCTGCAAGGTCACCAGTCCCCAAAGATGTCATGGATGTCCCTGTGATGTCACCAGTGTCACCGATGATGTCATGGTGTCTCTGTGATGTCACCCTTGTCCTTGTGAAGTCACCAATAACCCAAATGATGTCACCGATGCCGTTATATCATGACCATCCCTTTGCTGTCACCAGTGTCCTGTGATGTCACTGGACCAAATGATGTCACTGCTGTCCCTATGATGTCACCAGTGTCACCGATAATGTCACTGGTGTCTCTGAGATGTCACCCCTGTCCTTGTGAAGTCACCGATGTCCCCAGTGATGTCACTGATGTTCTTGGGATATGTCACTGGTCCACAATGATGTCACTGCTGTCCATGTAATGTCACCACTGTCCCCTGTGATGTCATCAATGTCCCCCATGATATCACTGGTGTCTCTGTGTGGTTATCCAGGTCCCCTGTGATGTCCTCGGTGTCCCTGTGACATCACGGCTTTCCCTTTGTTGTCACCAGTCCCCAGTGATATTTCTGGTCCCCAATGATGCCATTGCTGTCTCTGTCTTTGTCCTCAACAGTATCACCATGTTCCTGTGATGTCACCAATGTCCCTGTGACATCACGGCTTTCCATTTGTTGGCAACAGTCGCCTATGATTTCACAGGTTCCTCTGTGATGTCACCAATGTCCCCAATGATATCACTGCTGTCTCTGTGTTGTCATCTCCAGCCCTGTGATGTCACCAATGTCCCCATGACATCACGACTTTCCCATTGCTGTAAACAGTCACCTGTGATGTCACTGGTCTCCAATGATGTCACTGCTGTCCCAGCAGTGCCACCATGTCCCTGTGATGTAATCAATGTCCCTGTGATGTCACCAGACCCTTTTGATGTCACCAATGTCCCTGTGACATCACTGCTGTAATTCTGTTGTGTCATTGATGTCACTGGTCCCCAATGAGGTCCCTGCTGTCTCTGTGATGTCACCACTCCCTGTGATGTCACCAATGTCCCTGATGATGTCACTGGTATCTCTGTGATGTCACCACGGTCCCCTGTGATTTCACCAATAATCCTGTGACATCACGGCTGTCCCTTTGTTGTCAGCGGTCCCCTGTGAGGTCACTGGTCTCCAATGATGTCACCGATGTCCCTGTGATGTCACCACTATCCCCTGTAATGCCACCAGTGTCCCCAATGATGTCAATGGTGTCTCTGTGATGTCACACCTGGCCTTGTGATGTCACTGATGTCCCCTATGATGTCACAGATGTCCCCCTTGATGTCACTGGTATCTCTGTGGTGTCATCACTGTCCCCTGTGATGTCACCAGTGTCACCAATGATGCCACTGGCGTCTCTGTGATGTCATCCATCTTTCTGAAGTCACCGATGACCCCAGTGATGTCACCCATGTCCCTGGAATGTCACCACTATCCCCTGTGATGTCACCAGTGACACTGATAATGTCACTGGTGTCTCTGTGAAGTCATCCCTGGCCTTGTGAAGTCACTGAAGTCCCCTGTGATGTCACCAATGTCCCTGTGACATCACAGCTGTTCTTTTTGTTGCCACCAGTCCTCTGTGATGTCATTGGTCACCAGTGATGTCACTGCTTTCTCTGTGATGTTACCACTGTCCCCAGCGGTGGCACCATGTCCTCGTTATGTCACCGATGTCGCTGTGATGTCACCAGACCCCTTTGATGTCGTTGATGTCCCTGTGACATTGCAGCTGTCCCTTTCTCGTCACCAGTCCCCTGGGACATCACTGGCGCCCAGTGATATCACTGATGTCTGTGTGATGTCACCACTGCCCCTGCGATGTCACCACTGTCCCCTGTGATGTCATCAATGTCCCCAATGATATCACTCGTGTATCTTTGTGTTCACCTTCACCCCCTGTGATGTCACCAATGTCCCTGTGACCGCACAGCTTTGCTGTAAGCAGTCCCCTGTGACATCACTGGTCTTCAATGATGTCACTGCTGTCCCTGTAATTTCATCACTGTCCCCAGCAGTACCACCGTGTCCCTGTGATGTCACCAATGTCCCTGTGACATCACTGCTGTCCCTCTGTTGTCACTCTGATGTCACTGGTCCCCAGTGATGTCCTTGCTGTCTCTGTGATGTCACCACTGCCCCCTGTGATGTCACCAATGTCCCCAATGATGTCACTGGTGTCTCTGTGATGTTGCCACATTCCCCTGTCATGTCACAGATGTCCCTGTTGATGTCACTGGTGTCTCTGTGGTGTCATCACTGTCCCCTGTGATGTCACTGTTCCCCAATGATGTAACCTCTGTCCCTGTGATGTCACCACTGTCCCCTGTGACATCAGCAATGTCCCCGATGGTGTTATTGGTGTCTCTTTAATGTCAACCCTTTCCTTATGAAGATACCGATGTCCCTGTGACGTCAGGGTTGTCCCTTTGTTATCAGCAGTCCCATGTGATGTCACTGGTCCCCAGTGATATCATCCATGTCTCTGTGTGTTGTGGTTTTGCTCTGTGTTGGCCTCCAGGGCTGGGCCTACCCCCCTCCTGGGCTAAGACCGGAGTCTGGGGCTTACCCAGACCCTGAAGGTTTTCTCTTCCATGGACTTGCAAGGGGACACTTGCCTACCATGGATCTTCTTCCCTGGGGTTACAGGGGATATGGCTTATGAGTCCATCCCTGTTTTCTGTGGAGGTCCCTCCCCACGGGAGAGCAGTCCTTGATAGACCTCTCCAGCATGGGTCTAGCATGGATCCCTCACTTGGATCCCAAGCTTACCTGAGCCGTTTGCACCGGTGTAAGTTCTCTCTCTCAGGGTCATAAATCTTCAGCAGCAGCATGGATCTCTCACTGATATCCCAAGCTCACCGAAGCTGTCTTCACTCCAGAGTAAGCCTCATCCCTTTCAGGGTCATAAATCTTCAACAGGACTCTGCCTCAATTCAGTCCTTCTCATGAAGTCTCGGCTTCCTTGTACATCCACAAGCTCTTTTGTGAGCCGTATGTGGGTCTCCTTACCCCAACAAACTTCTACAGGTGTCAAGGATTATTTTTCAGTTTTTTCCCTGCTGAAGGGAGAGAGTGAAAGGGGGAAGAAGCAGCCCCCCTTTCCAACTTTCCTTCTCTCTCCTGCGGCTGCCAGCTTTGACCTTGGACACTTCGTTATCTCTTTGCCGGAATTCTTTGCAGCAGTTTCTGTCCAAGTAGTCAGTCCTCTAAAGCTTTTGTTTTCTCCACTCTCTTTATTCCATGAGGTTCCACGGTGTCACAGTGGTCCCTTATGCTCCATAGGCCCTGCACTGTGACCATGGTCCCTTGATTCCAGAAGATTCCCATATGTCACAGTGGTCCTGAGGATTCCATGAGGTTCTGTGGTGTCCCAATTGCACAGTGATTCCATCAGGTCCAGAGTGTCCCAGCATTCCTTTGAATCCATGAGGCCCTGCAGTGTCACAATGGCCCTTGGTGCTGTGAGGTTGCACAGTGTCACAATGGTCCCTTTGTCTGCACATGGCCCTGCAGGGTCACAGTGTCACAGTGTCACAATGCCCCCTTGATTCCAGGAGGTTCAGCACCTTCCCGGGACTCTTTTGGTTCTGTGATGCCCTGGAGTGTCATCAAGGCCCCTGGATTCTGTGAGTTGCCCCAGTGTCCAAGGGCCCTTGGCTCCATAGGGCCTTGCACTGTGACAATGGCCCTTGGATTCCAGGAGGTTCCAAAGTGTCACAATGGCCCTGATACCAAAAGGGGGCAGAAACAAACACCTCCACCCCAATTTGTAAGTGTTAAGAAGCAGGAATTGTTCTTTATTCAGACTGGACGTTGGCAGGAAAGCTCCTCTAACCCAAGGTGCCAAATGACAGATGGACAGGGCTTCTTATTGCACACTCTGGTTACATATTCATTAGATGTGCAGGTTTGCTTAATACATATTCCTTAGTTTGCTTCACAGAGTCACCCCCCATGGAGGTCCTTCTTTGGTTCTTCCAGGCTTCCTCTGTTGCCTTGCCCTCAGTTCTTGAGCAGGCCCATCGTCATCCTGTTCCACCACCAAAAACTGTTACGTTTGTTCTTCATCTTTTCTGGGGACACAGAGTTTATTTACATCCTGTTAGTTTAAATTACAGCCCTGATCTAATTCTCCAGGACTTCTCTAAGAGCACATGTAACACGTGCGAGAACCCCAAAGGAAACTTCGTCTCCACCAATATGATGTCGGAAGCTTCAAAACTTTATTAGCCATCACACAGATTTTTATGCAGTCTAATAATTATAATATATTTTACTATTTCACACATCATTGGATACATACTTAAAACATATTTAACTATTTTAATAGCTATTGGTTACACATTTAAAACACACATTGTTCACACAATTCTTATTGGCTATTCTATATATCTTATTTTTTAAATTCCTATTCTTCTAAATCTCATAACAATATTTCCATTCTCATGCCTCCCATAGCAGGTGCTGTTTTGCTCCCATGCCTCCCATAGCAGGTGGTGTTTGGCCCTTATTTTTCTCAAGTGTCTAGTTCTCAAAAACACTCGTCTAGTTCTCAAAACACCTATTCTGGGGACTTTTCAGATTCCCACCAACTGATCTATTCTTGTTTCAACCCAGAGAGCCTCTAATTCTGCAACATCTCCCCCTTTTTCTTTATTTACAACCCATACATTCTTTATCATTCTTGTAACCATTCCTTGCAAACATTGCAAGACACACGGTACAAAAATCACAAAAAGCAATATGATTATGCCTACCATAACAGCTGTTTTGACTAAGTCATTGAGCAATACAAGTAATGGCCAGTCTTCGCGAGCGAAGATCCGGGGAAGGTCTTTCCACCTTCCAGCCTGCGCATTGGATTTTTTTGGTGAGACACAGTGTGCGCGGAACTGAGCCCACCCTTTAATCCTAAGGTTCATCTGCCGGGGCCAGGCGAGCTTGGACGGTGGCAGCGAGGTCCTTAGGACGTAGGTGGGTTGCCTTTAAGGGCTAACGAGCTCCACCTGCCCGGGAGTGGCCCTGACCGGGAATCGAACCCGGGTCTCCGCGGTGATAGCGCGGCGCCTTTACCACTGGACCACCAGGGGCTCCGCAATACAAGTAATCTTGTTTTAAATATAGACAAAAGTCATTTTGATAGTTCTCATCTACTAATAGACTATTTAGTCAGTTTTGACCAGCATTAATTTGCAACTTTTTGATTCTTGTTTCTAATCTTTGAAGGCTAGCATGCATCAACTTACCATAATTAAATTTATATAACACATCCTCTTAAAATCTTAATACTCTTAAAGTATTTTAAGTTCACACACATAGATATCTACACAGCTTTTCTCACTCATACAGCTTTTTTTCCCAGTCATTCAAAAAGGTGGCCACCTCAATCACTCTTCACTCACACATAGCTAGAATTTTTATTATATTTTTGCATTTCAACCACACATCTCATATCCCAAGTATTACTGACTGTGTGCTTCTCAGTTTGCCATCTCTATAGTCATGTTTAGTAATAACTGTACTTATTTTGAAGAGGAATCAATACAAGGAATATAAAGTTTAACCTAAATGAATAATACTATTAGTCACAGACATGGAAATCCTTTTTTTTTTTTTTTTTTTTTTTTTTTTTTTTTTTTTAAGTTTAGTTTAGCAGCTGCAGTTTCGGCAACTTTGTTACACTGTCGAGAAAGTTGTGCCGGCAACTCTACAATTGCCGAGCTTTGTAGTTTTGGGTTAATTCTAGGACTCTTCACCGCGGGTGGCGGGGCCCGATTCTGTTAGGGAGTAGTGCGTTCCGCTCTGGCCCGGAGCCCGCAGAGTCTCGGCTCCGCACTCGCCGCGGAGCTGCAGTAACAGTGGCCCCGCCTGTGCTTGGTGTTTCAGCAGCAGGAGGTGCCCGTGGAGCGCGGCCGAGCCCACAGGGTCCTGCAGCCCAGGGGTCCCTGGAGCCCCACAGGGGGTCCCTGGAGCCCCCCAGGATCATCTCCACGGGAGGCAGGAATGTCGGGAGCAATCCCGGAGCGCCGGGAGCCGCGGGAGCCAGCGGGATGTGGAGCCGCTCCCCCGGGACCGCATCCCCCGGGATCAGCCGCTCCGTGCCCGGCAGGATCCCGGTCCCGGTCCCTGGAGGTGACAATTCCTGCCGCAGCCGGCTGGAGTTGCCGCCGCTGCTGGGCCAGGCTCAGCCGCGCCTGCTCCAAACGCTCTTCCTGCTCCCGGAGCTGCTCCAGCCGCTCCCGCTGCTCCCCCTGCACGGCCCGCGCTTCCCGGAGAGCCCGATCCCCGTCCCGGCACTGCCGCTCCGAGCGCTCGGCCAGGCCCCGCCTTCGCTCTGTTCACTTTGCACTGGCCTCGTTCTGCTCTCAGTGTGGTTCTGCATAGTCGTCCCGTTTTGTGCTGGTTCTTCCAGTTGTTTCTACTGTTAACAAAAGGCTTATAAATCATTCCTATTAATAGTTCAGTCAGTTTTAAGTGGCTATCGTAGCAGAAACAAATGAGAGAAGTCAGGCAATTTTGCAGAGGGGGAAAAAACGATAGACTCAGTCTGGGAGTCCTATCTTCTCCTCCTGTTGCTCTGGCGAGTCTATCGTGGGGCTCGAACCCACAACTTTAGGATTAAAAGTCTCTGAGTTAGTTGGGTTCCTGGTTCCGTCTGCTTAAGGCGACTGCAGCCGGCCCTGCTGTCCTCGGAAAGTAAATCTGGATAGGCACCGTGAGTGAGATGTTGCTTCAACTTTCACAGTAGCAGCAAAAGTTTTAGGGAGTTCATGTGTTTGAAAGGTTTCAGATACTACTCTTACACAAGCTTTTGTTTTTCAGTCTTAGAGTTAGTAATGTTTAACTCCGTGTCTTCTGTCTGTGAGTGTTGTGTTGAAATTATAACTTGCAAAGCAAACATATTTTTGCCTCTTGTTTAATTTCATTAACATTGTTAAAAGTTCAAAGAATGTTGTTCACGGATTTTATGGATTTCTAGAGTGAATGGTCGTCATAGCGACTGATTGCTTCACTTCCCTGCTTCGGCTTGTCTCCAGCCCGCTTTGTGCGGGGGGGGGGGGTAAAAAGGTTTTCAATCGCGATCTCAGCCGACCGGTCTCAGCTGACCGATCTCAGTCGACCCCGGTCCTGGCCCCGGCCCGCAGAGCCGAGCCGTCCCGCCCCGCCAGTGCTTGTCACGCACCGCTGATGCTTCGCTCTGCCGTTTCGCGGTGCCGCTTCGTTCTGCTCCTTTCTATCCTTTGTGTTTTCCTCCCGCAGTGCCCGGGTGAGGGCCGAGCTATTAGCCCCCAGCTGCCGCCGCAGCTCCAGGCACTGCCGGGCCCTCAGCATTGGCACCTTTGCTTTTGTTTTCACCTCAACTCCTATCTTTTTTGCTAAATATAGCATACATTTGAGCGTCGTTCGCTCAACTGCAGATACCGTATATCTCATACTGTCTGCTGAATATTTTGCAAGCGCTTGCTTCAACTCACCGCCTCTTTGGGCTTCGCCTCTGTGGGCTCCTGAAACTGCGGCCCGCAGTACCACAGCCAGTCAGCAGACACCTCGCCTTTTCACCACAGCAACAATCTTCTGATACGGATATGTGCTGTCAATCACTGGACTCCGTATATTCCGAACTCCGTTCCCAGACGAAATTCCTCACACGGGGCACCAGATGTAACACGTGCGAGAACCCCAAAGGAAACTTCGTCTCCACCAATATGATGTCGGAAGCTTCATCTTTATTGGACATTACACTTACTTTTATACAATTCAATAATTACTACATATTTGACTACTTAACCTATTATTGGTCACACACACAAAACACACACTGTTCACACGATTATTATTGGTTAGTCAACATATCTTATTTTCTAAATTCTTCTCCTTCTAAATCTAACTACAACGCTTCTATTCCCATGCCTCCTGGCAGGTTCAGCTTAAACTCCCTTCTGCAGGCGCTGTTTTTCTCATCCCTGTAGATGTCCAGTCCTTGTCGTGTTCTCAAAACACTTAGTCCTTGAGACTCCTCAGATTCCCATAAGCTCTTTTACTCCTGCCTTAACCCAAAAGGTTTCTAATTCTCCTACATCCCACCTCGAAAGAAAGAACAAAGAGAGGTTCACACAATGACCTCTGATAAGAAGGGCCTGTAAGAACTGCAAAGACAGACTCACAAAAATGTTCCATGGGGGATATGCTATGCTCTGCCCTGCACACCCTAGTGCTGCCTGTAACACTCAGCCTCTCTGCTTCCCTCTCCTAAAAGACTTCTTCTTAAACATTCCGTTCCCTACGCTGATTTCAAAAGCCCTCATGGCAATTCCCAAGCCTGTACCCAGCTCTCATCCCCTCTCTGCCTCAGAGTCCCCCACTTATCTTGCAGAGAGACGAGACTGGCAATCCACCTTCCAAAAGCATGTCCCTTCAGCTGCCTCAGGGTTTCCGGCAGTCCCTGGCTTCTTCTCTTTGTCAGCTCCAAGAAAGGAAACCAAAATCAGTGCATGACTTTAGCAGCACATCGGCCAAACGCCAACCATTCCCACACTCACCGTCTCCTAAGTGCACCCACCTCCTTGTGTCACTGTCTTCAGCAAGAGGTGCAGCTTGCAGCTCCCACTGCATGGCACACCTGGAACCGGGAACAAAAGCTTTCAGTGGCATTTCTGACCCTTCCCTGGACCCCTGCTCCTCCTCGATACCTCCCCGACTCACCTGGGACGCTCATTTCTTGCCAAAGGTTACCGGGCTGGCCCCTCAAAAGAGAAGAGGGCAATGCTTAAATGCCCAGACCTGAAGTCCCTGCCATTGCCCACAAGGCCAGCAGAAGAGCACCTGAGCTTGTCGCTCGGCTCCTCGACCCGTGGCTCTGCTCCTCTGGCAATATGGATGGGCACTGCAAAGAAATCACAGAGGCAAAAGCAAATCCAGACGGATCCCCTCCGAGTGCGACATTGTCGTGGTTTTGCCCTGGCTGAATTTACTTTTATACCCCCACATACAATTACTATTAGTTGAGAGAAAGTTTATGCAGACAAAAAGAGACTGAATTGAAAAAAAAAAGTATGAGTATTTATTATTATTATTAAACTAAAACTAAAGAATTATATTTACAACAATTCTACTTAAGTAAAAGGTATTATGTATTTACAGAAGATACTTCTCCCCCCACCTCCCTTTATGTCAGTCCAAGGAGGAAAAGCAGTCCTTTTCTGTTCTCAGAATTCCAGCTCTCTCCCTCCAGTAACTCTGCAGCACTTTCATCGCAGCTGGAACTTCTTTATCTCTCTCTCATTCTGTGTTGGCCTCCAGGGCTGGGCCTACCCCCCTCCTGGGCTAAAACAGAAGGCTGAGGGTTACCCAGGTTCTGAAAGGTCTCCTTCCATAGACTTGCAAGTGGACACTTGCTTACTATGGATCTTCTTCCATAGGGTTACAGGGAATAACGGTTTAAGAGTTCACCCCTGTTTCCCTATGGAGGTCCCTCCCCATGGGAGAACAGTCTTTGATTGACTTCTCGGCATGGGTCTAGTCTGGATCCCTTACTTGGATCTCAGTATCCTACCTGAGCCATTTTCTGCTCCAGCGTAGGTTCTCTCATTCCCTTCAGGATCATAAATCTTCAATATCCCTACCCGAGCCGTTTTTCTGCTCCAGCGTAGGTTCTCTCAGGATCACAAATCTCCAGCACCAGCAGCATGGATCCCACACATGGATCCCAACATCCCTACCCGAACCGTTTCTCTGTTCCAGTGTAGGTTGTCATCCCCCTCAGGGTCATAAATCTTCAACAGGATTCTGCCTCATCTGAGCCGCTTTTACTCCAGCATAAGGCTTTCTCTGTGTTAAAGTCACAAATCTCTGGTGCATTCACAAGCTCCTCTGTGAGCCGCATGGGGGGTCTCTTCACCCCAACAAACTTCTACAGGTGGTAGGGTTTTATTTTTCAGTCTTTACCCTGCTGAAGGGAGGGAGAGCGAAAAGGAGAAAAAGCAGCTCTCCCCCCTTCGAACTTTTCTTCTCTCTCCTGCAACTGCAGCTTTGACCTTGGAAGTTCTCTTATCTCATGGCTGGAATTCTTCTGCAGTGGTTTCTCGTCTAAGCAGTTCGTCTTTTAAACCTTTTTTTCTTCACTCTCTCACTAGAGAGAAGGGAAGCTTCAGTGCTGCACCTGCCCCCTCCCGGGCCCAAGCCGGGGAGGAGGGGGCCTTGGCCCTCCTCAGGCCCACTACCCTTCTACATGGCTGCTGTTCTTAATTTCAACTGCGCAACAACTCTCTCTTCCGTTTTCTTAAAGATGTAATTAGCAAAGGCGTCACTGAACTTTTTGATTGGTTTTTTGTCCGGAAATCACCTGGACAAAACCATCCTCAGCCCCAGGGATGGGCTGATGGGCAAAACCACGACAGACATTCTGACTAAAGTTCCCCTCGCCGGTTCCTTTACGCTCACTTCTTACTGCAAGGAACTCCTTCCCATTCTGCTCATGCTTGCCAGGTTGTGCACCATCAGAAAAAAAGCAAATGGCAAAGGATGTGCTTAGATTCACCAAAATTTCCACACGCTAGAAGTACCTTCTGATTCTTACTGGCAGGAAAATGATGACCTTTTTTGTCTGTACTCCAGTGCTGTTAGCCCCAACAACCACCTGCATCCCATCCTGAAAGAAAGAACAAAAAGATGCTCACAGAATGAACACTGACAAGAAGGGTTGGAGATAAACTTGGATTCTGGGTGGCAGGAAAATGCTCACCTTGTTCGTCTGCCCTCTGGTGCCGATAGCCCAAACCAATGCTTGCATCCCACCTCGAAACAAACACTCTCATAGAATGACCACTGACAAGAAGGGCCAGAGAAAACTTTGGATACAGGCTGGATGGAAAATACTGACCTTGCTCGTCTGCCCTCCGGTGCCGATAGCCCAAACAAACGCTTGCATCCCACCTCGAAAGAAAGAACAAAGAGAGGTTCACACAATGACCTCTGATAAGAAGGGCCTGTAAGAACTGCAAAGACAGACTCACAAAAATGTTCCATGGGGGATATGCTATGCTCTGCCCTGCACACCCTAGTGCTGCCTGTAATACTCAGCCTCTCTGCTTCCCTCTCCTAAGGGACTTCTTCTTAAACATTCCGTTCCCTACGCTGATTTCAAAAGCCCTCATGGCAATTCCCAAGCCTGTACCCAGCTCTCATCCCCTCTCTGCCTCAGAACCCCCCCACTTATCTTGCAGAGAGATCAGACTGTCAATCCACCTTCCAAAAGCATGTCCCTTCAGCTGCCTCAGGCCTTCCTGCAGTCTCTGGGTTCTTCTCTTTGTCAGCTCCAAGAAAGGAAACCAAAATCAGTGCATGACTTTAGCAGCACATCGGCCAAACCCCAACCGTTCCCACACTCACCGTCTCCTAAGTGCACCCACCTCCTTGTGTCACTGTCTTCAGCAAGAGGTGCGGCTAGCAGCTCCCACTGCATGGCACACCTGGAACAGGGAACAAAAGCTTTCAGTGGTATTTCTGACCCTTCCCTGGACCCCTGCTCCTCCTCGATACCTCCCCGACTCACCTGGGACGCTCATTTCTTGCCAAAGGTTACCGGGCTGGCCCCTCAAAAGAGAAGAGGGCAATGCTTAAATGCCCAGACCTGAAGTGCCTGCCATTGCCCACAAGGCCAGCAGAAGAGCACCTGAGCTTGTCGCTTGGCTCCTCGACCCGTGGCTCTGCTCCTCTGGCAATACGGATGGGCACTGCAAAGAAATCACAGAGGCAAAAGCAAATCCAGACGGATCCCCTCCGAGTGCGACATTCTGACCAAAGTTCCCCTCTCCACTTCCTTTACGCACACCTCTTACTGCAAGGACCTCCTTCCCATTCTGCACATGCTTGCCAGGTTGTGCACCATCAGAAAAACAGCAAATGGCAAAGGATGTGCTTAGATTCACCTGTAGTAGTTTTAAGACTAGGCCTTCCTTGGTGACCAGGTTGTAACCAAGGAACCAAGGCCATGTTCCCAGTATTCCATACGATTTTTATGTAAGCAAAAGTATAAATAAGAAGAGAGAGGAAACTCTCGCTCTCTTTCTTCCGGTGGACCGAAGGCGAAAGTAGCTTTGCTGTCGCTCTGCTCGGGCGAGGGAGTGAGGCCTAGCGCATCTGGTTGGCCTTGAGAGGCAGAAAGTGCCGGTGGTTGTGTGGTGTGGTTCGCTATCTCTGGAGGGAAGTATTTGCATTATATCCCTTTTTATTCCTTTTCCCTTTTCCCTTTCCCTTCCCTTTTCCCTTTTGGGGGGTTCCCTGTATATAATTTTCTTTGTATATATATATATATATATATATATATATAAATATTCCACTTAAAATTCAATTCGGTTTGGGTTCTTTTGATTTTTCTTTTTCGTGATCTTTTCGGTCAATTACAGAGAGAGTGAGAGGGAGGGGGAAGGCTTTGTCCCTGAGGTCCAGGCACTTGGCTGGGAGCCAAGTCCAACCTGGGACATTTTTGGAGGTTCCACCAAGATAACCAGGAGGTTGTTTTGGTAACAATTTCTGGGCAGGTGGTCAAGTTCTGCCAAACATTGACTTCGTTTGGGAACAGTACTGGGATTGCAGCCAAGAGGGATTTGTTTATATAAATATACCTCTTGTTTAAGAACAGTGAGAACAACTATATAAATAATGACCACTTTCTTAATTTTTAATGTACTTTTAGCAGCTTTTACACCTGTTTTAGACTACTACATGTGGGACAATCCAAATCCAACAGTGTTCAATTGGCGAGACATCTGGGAAAGGTATTCTTCCTATTTTGATGTTAAACGCTGGATCCTAGAAATTCCCAAACTGACTGTTGCCTCCAATGATTATCTAAATTGTGTGGCAACAATTTGGTTTATGATGAATGTGATGAACATGCTATTTAAAATTGGATGGATTGTGTTACGCTGGTTCCCTTGTTGTAGGAAAGGCCGTACCTCAAAGGGATTAGCTGGAGCTTTGGAAAGGGGCTTGGAAAGGGCAGTTCCTGGTTGGCAAGGAGCATGGGAAGAGTTTGGTAAATGGATCGGGCGCTTGGCACCTCCCATTATTTGGGACTTCACGGCAGCACAAGCCTTTGATCCTAATGAGATAACCCATCGTTTAATGGAAGGTTGTCTTACATATAAGGATCCAAATACCCAAATCTCTGCTCTATGCTGGGGCCTGGCTAGTGCTTATCGAGCCGCTGTAGATCATGTTCAGAAGGCTAAGGCAGAGACAGGAACACAAACTATGCCAGTCAGAATGGAGTCCACCAAGACCAGAGTCCAGATGCCACTTAAAGCCAGCACAGTTTGGACCAAACCTGCTGACACTGGAGTTCCAATTATGGACTTTATGAACATGGGAACTCCAGCCACCTCTACGACCAAGACTGGGGCCCACATCACAGATCCTGAAATCACTATTGCCCCCATAACAAAAAAAAAAGATGTGGATAAGGGATGATGCAGGGTCCACAAGCCTAGCCCCACGACTGAGGCGTGTAACTGAAGAAGAAGAAGAACTAGCTGTGAGAGAAGGAACACGTCCCAAGGAATTAGGGGCGCGTCCAAAAGAGAGGGTGACGCGTCCGAAGGAAGAAGGGGCAGCAGCTCAGATGCCTGATGGAACACAAAAGCCAAGAAGAGTGTTGACACCTGAATACACTCTTCTTGACTGTTCCACAGAAGAGATGGAGGACTATCTGAAATCCTCATCCCAGGGTCCAGAGGACTACTCGTTACCTCCACCCACGAGAAGCCCATCCAGGCACCGTGCTCGGTCCCCATCTCCACAAGCCAGAAAACCATCCCTGCAGCAGACACAGCCCCCGCCTCAACCTCCACAACACAGAAGCCCATCCCCGAGGCATGTTCCGTTTCCACCTCCACGTGAGAGAGGCAGAGTGGAAACAGTTCCACACAGATACATCAAAAGAGAAGTGGAAATGGATAGGAGGGATGTCCATCCAGAAGCGGGAGTCGTGAGAACATCAGAAGTATTACGATCATTGACCCCAGCAGAGCTCCGGGATTTGAGAAAAGATTATAGTCGCCGGCCTGGTGAGCGGATTCTAACCTGGCTGGTAAGATGTTGGGATAATGGAGCTAGAAGCCACATGCTGGAAGGTCACGAAGCACAGCAGTTGGGATCCCTGGCTCGAGACCGTGAGATTGAACAAGGAATTGCACGAGAGCCATATAGTCATAGTCTCTGGCTTAGGATCCTTAATGCTGTGAGAGAGAGATATCCATTTAAAGAGTACTTAACAAGTTCTCCAGGAAAATGGACAACTGCGGAAGAAGGTATTCAATATCTACGGGAACTGGCCATGCTTGAACTCATCTTTAGTAATCCGGATTATTATGATATCTTAGACCCTGCGAGTCTCCCATGTACCAATCCAATGTGGAGAAAAGTAATTAAAGGTGCCCCTGCACAATACATCAGCTGCCTAATTTCAGTATTCCATCCAAAGTTGGATGAACCAGATGTAGAAACAATGTGTCAATGGATACAGAGCATAGCGGAGAATTTTGAAGATCTGTCCGATGTCCGACGTCAACCCATCCGCTCTAAGGGAAGAATGGAAGGAGATTATGAATATTCCAGTTATGAAGATGACTATGAAGACAAAGATGACAACGTTTCCCGAGACTACAGAGACACACCAGTAAAGCGATCTAGACCACGAGCTCGACCTCAATCTCGATCTTGGTCCAGATCTCGGTCAACAACTCCTCCCCCTACACACAGAAGGAAGGGCCCTAAACGCGAATCACGTAATCAGCTGTGGTCCTACCTGCGCAAACAGGGAGAGAACATGAAGAAATGGGATAGACAACCCACTTCCAAACTTCAGGCTAGAGTGAAAGAGCTGAAGCAGAAGGAAGCCAATAAAAAACTTGTCTTTGTAGTTGATGCAGATTTCGTGGAAAAGCAATTGCGATCTCCACAACACAAGAAGGCTGAAGTCCACTTCCTTGACAACAAGAAGGCCGCTGGTGGAGCAAAGAGGATATCTGACACTGAATGCTCTGACAAGGACCAATAGAGGGGCCCTGCCTTCTGCCAGGAGAAGGAAAGGGACCAGAAGGATAATCGGGTTTACTGGGCTGTGTGGGTTCGATGGCCTGGCACATCGGATCCACAGAGATACCGGGCTTTGATAGATACCGGTGCCCAGTGTACACTAATGCCGTCTGAACACAAGACTAAGGAGACTGTGTCTATTTCTGGAGTGACAGGAGGGTCGCAAGAGTTGTCAGTGGTAGAGGCCGAAGTAAGCTTGACTGGAGACCAATGGGAAAAGCATCCCATTGTGACAGGGCCAGAAGCCCCCTGTATCCTTGGTATTGATTACCTGAGAAGAGGATACTTCAAGGACCCGAAGGGGTACCGATGGGCTTTCGGTGTAGCCACGGTGACTGAGGAGAAATCCAAGCAATTGTCTGCCCTGCCTGGTCTCTCAGAAGATCCTTCTGTTGTAGGATTCCTGCAAGTTGATGATCAACAAGTGCCAATAGCCACTTCAACAGTGCATAGGCGACAATACCGGACCAATCGAGATGCTGTGATCCCTATTCATAAGATGATCAAGAAGTTGGAGAGTCAAGGGGTGGTCAGTAAGACTCACTCACCCTTCAACAGCCCCATTTGGCCTGTACGCAAATCCGATGGCGAATGGAGATTGACAGTAGACTATCGTGGCTTAAATGAAGTCACACCGCCATTGAGTGCTGCTGTGCCTGACATGTTGGAGCTCCAGTATGAGCTGGAGTCCAAGACAGCGAAGTGGTATGCTACCATTGACATAGCAAATGCATTTTTCTCCATTCCCTTGGCAGAAGAGTGCAGGCCGCAGTTTGCTTTCACGTGGAGGGGCGTGCAATACACCTGGAATCGACTGCCCCAGGGGTGGAAACACAGTCCCACCATCTGTCATGGGTTGATTCAGGCTGTACTGGAGAAGGGTGAGGCCCCAGAACACATACAATACATTGACGACATCATTGTATGGGGGAACACAGCAAAGGAAGTTTTCGACAAAGGAGAGAAGATTATCCAGATTCTCCTCAAAGCCGGTTTTGCCATTAAGAAGAGCAAGGTCAAGGGGCCTGCCAGAGAGATCCAGTTCTTAGGGGTGAAATGGCAAGATGGAAGGCGCCAGATTCCAACCGATGTCATCAATAAAATTGTAGCAATGGCTCCACCGACAAACAAAAAGGAGACCCAAGCTTTTCTGGGAGCCATAGGCTTCTGGAGGATGCACATCCCAGAGTACAGCCAAATTGTGAGCCCTCTTTATTTTGTGACCCGTAAAAAGAATGATTTCCAATGGGGTCCTGAACAACAGCAGGCTTTCAGGCAGATCAAGCAAGAGATTGCACATGCCGTGGCTCTTGGACCAGTTAGGACGGGGTCAGATGTAAAGAATGTACTTTACACTGCATCTGGAGATAACGGTCCCTCCTGGAGCCTCTGGCAAAAGGTGCCTGGCGAAACACGAGGGCGACCACTTGGCTTCTGGAGTCGAAGCTACAGAGGATCTGAAGCCAACTACACCCCTATGGAGAAGGAAATACTGGCGGCATATGAAGGCATACAAGCAGCTTCTGAAGTGATTGGCACTGAAGCGCAGCTCTTCCTGGCACCCCGACTACCGGTGCTGAGTTGGATGTTCAAAGGGAAAGTGCCTCCTACGCATCATGCTACCGATGCCACATGGAGCAAGTGGATTGCTTTGATTACGCAACGTGTCCGAATTGGAAACTCGAATCGCCCCGGAATTTTGGAAATCATAACTAATTGGCCCGAAGGTGGAAACTTCAGTCTGGCAGATGAAGAGGAAGAAGAACCAGTGAGTCGAGCTGAAGAAGCTCCGCCATATAATCAACTGCCAGATGAAGAGACGCGTTATGCTCTTTTCACTGATGGTTCTTGCCGTATTATAGGAGGGAACCGGAAGTGGAAAGCAGCTGTTTGGAGTCCCACCCGACAAGTCATGGAGGCCACTGAAGGTAAAGGCGAATCGAGTCAGTTTGCAGAACTCAAAGCCGTCCAATTGGCCCTAGACATTGCAGAGAGAGAAGGATGGCCAAGGCTCTACCTCTACACCGACTCATGGATGATAGCCAATGCCCTATGGAGATGGCTAGAGCGATGGAAAAACATGAGTTGGAAGCGTAGAGGAAGACCCATATGGGCTGCTGATTTATGGCAGGACATTGCTTCTAGAGTAAAGAAACTAGATGTGAAAGTCCGCCACGTAGATGCCCATGTACCCAAGAGTCGAGCCAACGAAGAACATCGTAACAACAGACAAGCGGACAGAGCTGCACAAATTGAAGTGTCACAAATAAACCTGGACTGGCAACATAAGGGAGAGTTGTTCCTAGCCAGATGGGCCCATGATGCTTCAGGTCATCAGGGTCGAGATGCCACCTACCGATGAGCACGAGACCGAGGGGTGGATTTAACCATGGACACTATTTCCCAGGTTATCCACGATTGTGAAACCTGTGCTGTTATTAAGCAGGCAAAAAGATTGAAGCCCCTATGGTATGGTGGACGCTGGGACAAGTATAGATACGGAGAAGCATGGCAGGTCGATTATATCACATTGCCACAGACCCGCCAGGGTAAGCGTTATGTGCTTACCATGGTGGAAGCAACCACTGACTGGTTAGAGACATATTCAGTACCCCATGCAACAGCCCGGAATACCATTCTGGGTCTTGAGAAACAGGTCTTATGGAGACATGGCACTCCAGAGCGAATTGAGTCAGACAATGGGACTAATTTCAAGAATAATCTAGAGGCCACGTGGGCACGGGAGCATGGTATTGAATGGGTCTATCACATTCCATATCATGCACCTGCTGCTGGAAAAGTTGAAAGATATAATAGACTGTTAAAAACAACTTTAAAAGCACTATGTGAGGGAAAATTTAAGAACTGGGATAAGCACCTAGCCAAGGCCACCTGGTTGGTAAATACTTGAGGCTCTATCAATCGAGCTGGCCCTGCCCAAGCAGAATCCCTCCACACTGTAGATGGAGACAAAGTTCCAGTGATTCACCTGAGAGGTATGTTGGGTAAAGCTGTTTGGGTTACCCCTACCTCGGGCGAGGACAAACCCATTCGTGGAGTTGTTTTTGCTCAAGGGCCAGGGTACACCTGGTGGGTGATGAGGAAGGATGGAAAGATACAGTGTGTGCCTCAAGGAAATTTATCCTTGGAGAAAAACTAACTTTGTGCTTCAAGTTGTTTTACAGGAGACCAGTCACCAAATGAGAGAGACCTGACCAAAGCTGATACCGGTATCTGATGATGAGACAGTGAACCAGTCCTAAACCTGAACTGTGATTGTGACCAAAGTGTCGAGGATCTGAACCGAGCTACTGTTGATGCTGAAACCGATTTTCTATCACAAGACAACTACTCCAAAGGACTATATTTATAAATATGTGTATATATGCGCGGGATATAAGCAAATACATGACATATAAGTGTTACGTAAAAATAGTATGGAATAAGGGGTGGAGAATGTAGTAGTTTTAAGACTAGGCCTTCCTTGGTGACCAGGTTGTAACCAAGGAACCAAGGCCATGTTCCCAGTATTCCATACGATTTTACGTAAGCAAGAGTATAAATAAGAAGAGAGAGGAAATTCTCACTCTCTTTCTTCTGGTGGACCGAAGGCGAAGGTAGCTTTGCTGTCGCTCTGCCCGGGTGAGGGAGTGAGGCCTAGCGCATCTGGTTGGCCTTGAGAGGCAGAGAGTGCTGGCAGTTGTGCGGTGTGGTTCGCTATCTCTGGAGGGAAGTATTTGCATTGTATCCCTTTTAATCCCTTTTTCCCTTTTCCCTTTCCCTTCCCTTTTCCCCTTTGGGGGGTTCCCTGTATATAATTTTCTTTATATATATATAAATCTTCCACTTAAAATTCAGTTCGGTTTGGGTTCTTTTCATTTTCTTTTTTGTGATCTTTTCGATCAATTGCACGAGAGTGAAAGGGAGGGGGAAGGCTTTGTCCCTGAGGTCCAGGCACTTGGCTGGGAGCCAAGTCCAACCTGGAACAATTGCACAGAAAATTTTTGCAAGAAGAACCTGATGACCTCCACGAAGAAAACCTGAGCAGAAAGGCTGGGCCATTACAGAGTCCCCAGAAAGCAACACACAAGAAAACAGGAACTTTACTGCTCCTGAAAAGCGTCCAGTCATTATTTTCCTCAGAGCATCTTTGAGCTCCTGGTTCCTCAGGCTGTAGATGAGGGAGTTCAGGGCTGGAGGCACCACTGAGTACAGAACTGACAGGGCCAGATCCAGGGATGAGGAGGAGATGGAGGGGGGCTTCAGGTAGGCAAATATGGCAGCGCTGTGTGGGAGGAACATGATTAATGTGTGAGCAATTTATATTGTGTGTTGTACTTTGGTAAACTTTTATAAATGTTATATAGTTTTATAAGTACTATAAGTGCCAAGATGGCTGTGGGTGTCTTTACTAGAACAAAAGGGAATCTGTGCCAAGAAGAAGGTGGAGTTTGATAAAGTAAATAATTGCCTTGTTACCTGTTAATAACCAATTATAAAGGTATTTGTAATGCATGTTTACATCTGGACAGTGACCTGTAACCAATTATGTGCTTCTTGTCACGAGACCTTGTATACAGATACTATAAAAACCCTGAACTATCCTAATAAATCGGACATATTGAAGATCTCATAGGTCGTATTCTTATGTCTCAGAGCCCTTCTGCCAATGGTAACCCCTGTCCCCTGTGATGTCACTGATAGCCCTGTGACATCACAGCTGTCCCTTTGTGGTTACCAGTCCCCTGTGACATCACTTCTCCCCAATGATGTCACTGCTGTCCCTGTGATGTCACCACTGTCCCCAGAAGTGCCACCATGTCCCTGTGATGTGACCAATGTCCCTGTGATGTCACTGGTGTCTCTGTGATGTCACCCCTGTCCTTGTCAAGTCACCGATGTCCCCAGTGATGTCACTGATGTCCTTGGGAGATCACGGCTGCCGTTTTGTTGTCACCAGTCTTCTGTGATGTCACTGGTCCACAACGATGTCACTGCTGTCTCTGTAATGTCACCACTGTCTCCTGTAATGTCACCAATGTCCCCCGTGATATCATTGGTGTCTCTGTGTTGTTATCCAGGTCCTCTGTGATTTTATCGATGTCCCAGTGACATCACCCCTTTCCTATTGCTGTAAACAGTCCCCTGTGATGTCACTGGTCTCCAATGATGTCACTGCTGTCCCGGTGATGTCACCACTGTCCCCAGCAGTGCCACCATGTCCCTGTGGTTTGACCAATGTCCCTGTGATGTCACCAGACCCCTGTGATGTCACCAATGTCCCTGTGGCATCACTGCTCTCCCTCTGTTGTCACTCTGATGTCACTGGTCCCAAATGATGTCCCTCCTGTCTCTGTGATGTCACCATTGTCCCCTCTGATGTCACGGATAGCTCTGTGACATCATAGCTGTCCCTTTGTTGTCAGCAGTCCCCTGTGAGGTCACTGGTCCCTAATGATGTCACCCATGTCTCTGTGATGTCACCACTATCCCCTGTGATGCCACCAGTGTCACCGATAATGTCACTGGTATGTCTGTGTTGTCACACCTAGCCTTATGATGTCACCGATATCCCCTGTCATGTCACAGATGTCTCTGTTGATGTCACCGCTGTCTCTGTGATGTCACCTCTCTCCCCAGCGGTGACACCAGGTCCCTGTGATGTCACCGATGTACCTGTGACATCACTGCTGTCCCTTTGTTGTCAGTAGTCCCCTGTGATGTCACTGGTCCCCAATGATGTAACCTCTGTCCCTGTGATGTCACCACTGTCCCCTGTGATGTCAGAAATGTCCCCGATGATTTCAGTAGTGTCTCTATGATGTCAACCCTGTCCTTGTCAAGAAACCAATGTCCCTGTGACATCAGGGTTGTCCCTTTGTTGTCAACAGTCCCCTGTGATATCACTGGTCCCAAATGATGTTACCCATGTCCCTGATGATGTCACTTGTGTCTCTCTGATGTCACCCCTGTCTTTGTGAAGTCACCAATGACCCCAGTGATGTCACCTCTGTCCCCTGTGATGTCACCATTGTCCTTGATGATATCACTGGTGTCACTGGGATGTCACCCCTGTCCTTGTGAAATCACTGATGTCCCCTGTGATGTCACTGATTTCCCTGTGATATCACTCCTGTCCCTTTGTTTTCACCAATCCCCTGTGATGACACTTGTCTCCAATGATGTCACCAATGCCCCTTTCATAAGGGTTAGCGTTAGGGTTAGGGTTTAGGTTTTAGGGTTAGGGTTAGGAGTTAGTGTTGGAGTTTAGGGTTAGGAATTAGGGGTAGGGTTAGGGCCAGGGTTAGGGTTAGTGTTTAGGTAACGTTTGGGTGAGAGTAAGGGGTAGTTTTATGAGTAGGGGTTAGGGTTTAGTGTTAGGTTTAGGTTTAGAGGTTTTTTTAAGTTTAGGTCTAGGGTTCAGTACAGATGAAGATGCCTCCCAGTCAAAGGTGCCTGCACACAAAGCTCTTGCTCTTTGTGCAGTTCCGAGAGTGGCGCAGCAACTGCACTGGAGAGACGCAGACTCAGGGCTTTCTTTCCTGGGTGGAAGGGCAGTCGTTCTCTTGTAGGAGTGCTGGGCTGAAGTGGTCATCCCAGAGTGTGACACTTTGGCTTGTTCTAACAAAAAAGAAACTGAGCATTGAATGTTTTCCTTCCCCTGCTTCCCCACTTTGTGGGAGGGATGTTAATGGGCAGGTTGGCCTTGCCTTGGGTGATTGGACGATACAAAAGAACTGGTCAGGGACTCAGATTCCAGACTGATGGCCCTCGAAGTCTGTGAGAAGGGATGAGGAGGGGTTTTTTTTTGTTGTTTTCTCTTCTTTTCTTTTCCCTCTCCTTGGAAACAGGACACTTCATTGTTGCCTGAACTGAGACAAGGTGTGGGTTGGAAAAGCTCCAAGTTTGCTTTCTTCTCAGCCTGGTCACTTGGCCCCAGTTTACCTGCACCCTGTTTTCTACCCCCAGCCCAGACCTGTTCAGACTTCATCAGAGAGAAACTCTTTGGGAAGGAGGTCACCCTTTTTTCCCTCCTATGCTCCCGTGGTTTTGGCAGTGATTTTTATTTTCTACACATCAAGGAAAAGGGGAAGTCACAGAGCCAGCCACAGGCAGTGTGAGTTTTTTTGCGAAGAACCCTTTCTCTCCTCTTTCCCCTTTCTCATTGTAGGGGGGAAAATCTCCACTTTTGGCTTCTCCTGAACCCCCGGGGACCCCCCATGGCAACTGCCATATCCAACAGCGCCCCCTGGTGGACACCAGAGGACACTGCAGGCTCTGCTCCTCCAGTGATCCAACAGCGCCCCCTGCTGACTGTGGTTCCAATTGCACCAAAAAAAGGGCAAACTGATCTTTTAACTTTTCTGTTTGAAGGGGATTTCTGGGTAAAGGATTATTGTTTGTCTTTTTTTTTTTTTTTTCCTTGTGTTCTTCTGTAGTTCTGCCAATACACATATATCCTTTAATAAAGTGATGATTTTTTTTTCCTTTCTCCACACTTTCTCAATTGGAACCTCTTAATTTTGGATTTACCATTACTTACATGGAGGA
>NW_026087822.1:0-29855 GCF_022539395.1 Myiozetetes cayanensis | reverse complement strand
TTAGGAGCTGTTCAAGAGTGAGTTTCCATGTTGTAGGCGATGAACAACTTTCTAGAAATTTACCCATATCCTCCGATAACCCATGCCATTTGAGGTTTTCCACCCCTGGGGCCGATTTCTGTGCCCATTCTTGATAATTCCTGGTCCTAGCTATGTATATTAGATATGACATAATATAATGGCCGGTCTTCGCGAGCGAAGATCCGGGGAAGGTCTTTACACCTTCCAGCCTGCGCATTGGATTTTTTAGGTGAGACACAGTGTGCGCGGAACTGAGCCCACCCTTTAATCCTAAGGTTCATCTGCCGGGGTCAAGTGAGCTTGGACGGTGGCAGCGAGGTCCTTAGGACGTAGATGGATTGCTAACGAGCTTCATCAGCCTGGGAGTGGCCCTGACCGGGAATCGAACCCGAGTCTCGGCGGTGACAGCGCCACGCCCTTACCACTAGACCACCAGGGGCTCATTAGATATGACACTGTGGCACAAACTTGCACGAGAAACCCAAAAAGTAAGGTGTCTCTGATGTCTAAAGAGAGTTTAAATTTCCCAGAGGCCATTGTATTGGAACTGTTACCTAAATGGCTGTGGGGAAAAAAAGACTCCAAGCCAAATTAGGTAGGAGATAAGATAAGGATACAAAAGTTTTAATGAGCCCCCAGGCTTTCTGGAATACCCTCAGCGCGCTCTCGAAATACAGATGTCCACATTTTTTATAATGATATTCACCCAATCCCAGTCCAGTCACCACCTAGGTTCTGTCCCCGCCACGCCTCTTGGGAATTGGGTCTGGGGGCGTTTTGGGTCCCCTCTCTTCTTCATCTTCATCTTCCTCAGAATACGTAATGTCCTTGGAGGTCTTCCAGAATTCTAGGCCTGAAGGTTGTTTGGTCTACGGTTATATCTTGTTACGTAGGGTTAGAGTGTTCTTCTACAATTCTACCTTGAAAAAGAGACTAAACAGGTTATGGAATTTAGGGAAATGATATGGGAATGGGTAACAGGGGTTTGAGCTGCTGTGTTAAGGGTAAAGGGATAATATACTGCTACTCTAAAATCTACATTTACTACATAACTACTTCTAAGATCTACAAAAATTTAAAAAATCAAAACATCAAAACTCCAAGGTATCAGAACCAAAGGGAAAATGTATGAAGGGTTGGGCAAATATACCCCTCTGTGTTTCTCCATAGGGATGGGTGCCATTATCCTTAAAACCCCAGAGGAGACAGTTTCATCTAGAGCAGTAGTGTATCCTTGAGAACATACCCCGAACGAAAATCACAGATGTTGAGTTTGCTATGTCATAAACCCAATGCAAAAACTCAAACGTACTTATTGCAATGAGAGTCATAGTATCTGAGCTGAAATACACTGAAAGGTGGGACAGATATCTCGACGTAATTATATGCCAGAGATAAGCAACGACCCTAGACTTCATGGTGCCTACTGGTTCAAAAACATGTATAAAATCACACAAGGGCAGTTATTCTTCTTCTACTTTTCTTCTCTCGGACTCCACGTTGGGTGCCAAAAATGTCTCAGTTTAAATGAGACACAGGTGCTTTGCTGAGGATGAGTTATGAAGAAGACCCAAACTCCTCCCTCTAAGCAATTGCATATCCAAAATTAGGAGGCTCCGACTGAGGGGAAAAAAATTGTGGAAAAAGGAAAAAATAACAGTCCTTTATTAAAAAGATATATGTGTATTGGCAGAAACAAGGAAAGAAAAGAAGTAAAACAACCAAACAATACTCCTATACCCACAAATAATCCCCTTCAAAACAAACCAATAAACAAGCAAAGAAAAAAGAGTAAACAGTTCAATTTTGCGCCCTTTGGTGCAATTCTAACCACAGTCAACAGGGGATGCTGTTGGGTCACTGGAGATGCAGAGTTTGTAGTGTGCTGTGCCAGTCACCAGGTGGAGTCGTTGGATCACTGGAAATGCATATCCTGCAGGTTTTTATGCTGGCCAGCAAGGGGCGTTGTGGAATCACTGGTCATTGCCACGTGGGGGTAACACCCTCCAGGGTATGTTGGAGAAGCCAAAAAAGAAGATGGGGGGGCGGGGGGAGAGAGAGAGAGGGGAGAGAAACAACAACAAAAAAAGTCCTCCCCAATGGGAAAAAAACCTCACTCTGTTCGGTTGGTCGAATTGTGTGGTATAGTTTTCCTTCTCCCTTTGATGTGCACAAGGACCACTGCTAAGAAAAGAAACAAACGGGAACGGGGAAGGGGAAAAAAAAACTTCCCAGAATAGTTCCTCTCCAATGAAAATCCAAGTAGGATCCCAAAGCTGGTCACCAGGTTGAGAACAAAAAAAACACTCCGAGCTCTTCTCTGACCTTGTTCCAGCCTCAGCAGTAAGCCCAAACTCCTCCCCCCGTTTCCCAGGAGATGAGAGGAAAAAAAAAAGATAAAAAGGAGCTCCTTACCCACCCTCTGTTTCCCAGGAGACGAGATTCTGAGACATTAACCAGAAAGTAGCTTCTTTTGTGCTTCTTAAGTGCCCACTTAACAACTCTGCACACAGTGGGCAGGGGGAAGGGAAAAAATTCCTGCCTAGTTTTCAAGAACCAGTAAAACCATGACAACATGCTTTAACTTTGGGTCAGCCCTGAATTGGTCAGGCAATTGGACTAAATGATTGTTGTAGGTCCCTTCCAACTGAATTATTCTACTCTGGTCTATTCAGGGTCAAATCTTGATCTGCCTTAAGTTAACAAGAGTTCTGCTACCAGTTATAAGAGAAGTGTAATTTGACTGTTAGTAATTAAGTAACAGTCACTAATTTTTTTACATCGCATTTTCTTTCTCATTTTAAACCTTGAAGCACTCATAGAACTTCCATGTTGCAAATAGGTAATGGTATAATGGCCAGTCTTCGCGAGCGAAGATCCGGGGAAGGTCTTTACACCTTCCAGCCTGCGCATTGGATTTTTTAGGTGAGACACGGTGTGCGTGGAACTGAGCCCACCCTTTAATCCTAAGGTTCATCTGCTGGGGCCAAGCAAGCTTGGACGGTGGCAGCGAGGTCCTCAGGACGTAGATGGATTTGCCTTTACAGGGCTAACGAGCTCCATCTGCCCAGGGAGTGTCCCTGACCGGGAATCGAACCCGGGCCTCGGCGGTGACAGCGCCACGCCCTTAACCACTAGACCACCAGGGGCTCCAGGTAATGGTATATTCAGAAATAAAATGTGTTAGTTTTGAGCCACTGCACATTTCTAAAAGGGTGTGGGCAAAATTATATAGGATTTCAGATCATCTAGGCTTCTGCACAGGGATTGTTTTAACTGGAGAAGAAGGTTCTAGGTTAGACTGATATTTACGAGTCTCATAAGGCTATATTCACATGTAGTGATGAATATCTTAATAACTTGTAAGGAATATTAAGTTATTGTTGGAATTGGTTCTCTGGCTATTTCTACTGCTTTAAACAATATCTAAATTGAACCTTTGCCAAACTATGGGGTCATGAAATTCCCATCAGGAGAATTCAAAACCATACCACTGAAAATCCAACTCATCACACAGAATCTTAGCAACACAGCCCTAAAAGTCTATTGTAGTGTTAAGAAAAATGCATACTTGTAAAGTATGCTGACCTCCATGACTATGCATGTTGCAAACTCTAGAAACAGAGTCTGAGGAAGACTGAGGATCTCTTTCTACAGGTTATACAAAGGTGGTAGGTTTTTCCAGGACTTTATGCTGTATTTTCACTAAGTGGCTGTGATCATTTTCCTAGGTAATTTTCTGAAGTATGTTTGGAAGTTAGGGGTTAGAGAATTATCATGATTTTGGTAGTTGTATTGGGTCTGGCTGAGATGGAGTTCATTTCCCCATAGCAGCCCTCACAGTGTTGTGCTTTGCATTGGTAGCTAGAAGGGTGTTGATAACACACCTGTGCTTTGGCTACTGCTGAGTACAGCATCAGCACTGTAACATTCCTTCCTCAGTTGAGAGCAAGATTCTAGGAGGGGACCCAAGTAGTCCAGTGAACCAAACTGACCAAAGGGATATTCCAGACCACATGATGTCAGCTCAGATATAAAAGCTGAGGCAAGGAGCAGTTAGGCAGGGCATTCATTGTCTCCAATGGCTGCCTGATGAGAAACCATCACACGTACTGAAACCCTGCTTCTCAGGAGTAGCCGACCATCACTGCTCATGGAAAGTAGAGAATAAACCGTGTTATCTTTTGCTTTGCTTTTGAGCACGCAAGCTTCCACTTGCTTTTCACTTTAAATAAACTACCTTATCCCATCCCATGAGTTGTTTTTTCCCCCTTACTCTGATCCCTGTCCATCTGGGAAGGGGAGTGATAGAGTGGCTGGGTAGGCATCTGGCATCCAGCCAAGGTCAACCCACCACAGTCCTGTCATTTCAAGCTATCGCAAGGGTGCTGCTACCTTCCCTTCAGATTTGCTAGACCTTTCAGACCCTTTCTACGAATTTTTGTTTTCTTAAATATGGAAGATTGCATTTAATCTTGGAGACTAAGTCAAAGGACATATATATATATATACACATATACAAACATACAAATTTACACTGCACTGAACACAGGCAAATAATTGCAAGTGAAAGTTTTCTGACCTTTGAGTTTGTTCCTTACCTGGTGAGGTGCAATCACAGTGAAACCAAAATTTTGTGTTTAAAGTGACTTCTGAATGTTCATTTCAGAAGCTTTTAAGTGTAGAGCAATATCCAAAGCACGGGTAGACAATATATCTGCTTATATTCTTAATTACATCAGCATGATTTTTATCAGAGGAAGTGTTGTTTCACCATGGCCAGGAACGGGAGGGAAATGTTATGGGTTACAGTTCAGAGCAGGTTTTTTGCGGGTGAGCAGGAGTGGAAACCAGGTCGGCCACGGAACTCAAGCCGCAGGGCTGCTGCAGGGTGGTAGGCATGGGACTTGAGCCGTGGAGCTGCTGCGGGGGGACAGGCAAGGGGTTTGGACCGCGCGTTCGCTACCAGGGAGCGAATGGTGGACTTGCATCCTGAGGGCAGGGGGAACTGCATGCAAGATGGTACTTGCTGTTTACCTGCGGCCAACTCTCAACCACATGATGAGGGCATTGTTACAAGGGTGGCGCCATCTTATTCATCTCAAGAACAGGAAATGAGTCCTTCTCTTCCTCCCCCGCAGCCATACTATCCTGACTGCGTGGCTGGGAAGGTGCCCTTCTCTTCCAGCGGGGCTACCAATTTGTAATATTGGCAGATGCCGATAGTGATGACACAGAGTACAGTGATATGATGGGAGACCCAGTAGAAGGGTTAGTCACAGTTCCTCTGAATGAGGAAAGGTGCACGGACATGGATTTATATGCGAGAAACTGGGATAGATGTTGAGAGGAGGTAGTTAAATCGGGTGACTGGAAAATAATATGTGCATGTCCAGTGGTATACCGACTGCGGCAAAACCCTCAGTTCCAAAGTTTACCATATGAGGTAACTAAAGACCTGAGGCAAATAGTTAGAGAAAGTGGTGTCTCCTCGTCCCATGTGTTTTCTTATTTGCAGATGAGAGGTAGCACATACGTGTTTCCCCCCATGATTGGAAACTGCTGTTAAAAATGGCCTTAAGCATAACCCAGTACAGTGTGTGGCTTTCAGACTTTCGGGAAAGTTACACCACTTATGCAAATGAACCGGATGGTTTACAGGTGGGTACGACTAGTGATCATCTAGCAGGGGAGGGAGCCTACTCAGTTCCCGGAACCCAGATTGGCTATCCACAAGAGATTTATGAAGTCATATCAAAACTGGTTTTGAGATCGGTACGGAAGCTTCCTGGTACAGACAAAGACAGCAACTTGTCGTTTGCTAAAGTCTTACAGGAATCCACCAAACCATTCTCAGAGTTCCTTGATCGGTTACAAACTGCTCTGAACAAACACCTAGAAGATGACACTGCTAGGGATTTGCTTTTTAAACAGCTCACATACAAAAATGCAAATAATGACTGTTGGCAAGCTTTGCAATCCCTACCTAAAAGAGAAAGCTGCATGATTGCTGAGATGGTGTGAGTTTGCCAGAATGTGGGATCTGTTGATACCACACTGTTTCTCTAGCAAAGGCGTTAGCCACCCAGCTGAAGGTAGATAATGGAGAAAAAGGGAAAGGTGGCTGTTATCAATGTGGGGCAACTGATCATTTTGTTAAGAATTGCCCTAAAAAGCCCCCCCTCAACAGCATGCCACAAATGCTGTAAGGGAAAGCAATGGGTTTGTAACCGTACGTCACCAGCTGACCACGGGAAACGTCCTGTGTTCTCGGGAAACTGCAGGTTGGGCGCAATGCTGTGCACCACCTGCAATCAAACATGTTCACCTGCAATCAAACACGTTCGACCCCAAACAATCTGCTCACAATTTACTGGCAACCACTGCAGGAAGCACTGGCCTGGACTTGGCCTCCAGAAAGTCAGTAACTATAACATCCATGGACATGGTGTTAATACCAACTGGGGTGTGGAGACCCCTACGCCCAAGAGTACATGGCCTCCTAATCGACCATTCCTCAACCACGAGGATGGGTTTGTTTGTTTTACCCGGAGTGATTGATTCGGATTCTCTGTGTGAGATCCAAATCATTGCATGGACACCAGTACCACCCTGCTACATACCTGAAGGGTAGCAACTAGCTCAGTTAATACCCTTCTACAACTTGTTACTACCTGGGGAGGGGGAGAGAGGCTCCGGGGTTTTTGGGAGCACAGGTGAGCCACAAATATTTTGGGCAAAAACCATCTCTGCCTCTCAGCCTATGTTGACTTGCCACATAGACGGGGGCAAGTTTAAGGGTTTGGTAGATACAGGAACTGATGTTACTATCATAAAGGACAGAGAGTGACCATCTGACTGGGCCACGGTGTTCCCTGCGGTGACCATTCTGGGGGTGGGAGGTATGCAAAGGCCTAGGCAAAGTGCTCATCTGTGCACGGTGCTGGGGTCAGAGGGGCAGACAGCCAGAGTTGCACCTTTCATAGATCCCACTCCATGTACCTTGTGGGGAAGGGATGTCTTGGGTCAATTTGGCATTGTTATGCAAATTACGACAGGGGATGGTCAAAGACACTCAGATTTTTCATTAAGGGTCATTGATCAGTCATTCCATGAACCTATCAAACTGACATGGAAAACAGAGGACCCCATTTGGGTTGATCAAAGGAAATGGTTTGTTCAACTGTGAAACCTAGTCCAGGAACAGCTGGATGTTGGCCACATAGCACCAACTTCTAGCCTGTGGAATACTCCAGTGTTCTATGTCGCTAAGAAAAGTGGTAAGTGGTGAGTGCTACAAGATCTCAGAGCAGTCAATGCAGTCATTGAGCCAATGGGGGCACTACAACCAGAACTTCCCTCACCTGCCATGCTCCCTGCAGGATGGCCACTGATGGTAATTGACCTGAAAGACTGCTTCTTCACCATTTTCCTGCATCCAAGCGATGTCCCCCCACTTTACCTTTTCAGTTCCTGCCCTCAGTCACCCAGAGTCTATGAAAAGGTTTCACTGGGTCGTACTTCCACAGGGTATGCGAAATAAGCCAACTATTTGCCAGACAGTGGTTGCCAAAGCCATACACCCTGTCAGAGAACTCTACCCTTGTGCTATCATTTATCATTACATGGATGATACCCCAGTAGCCGCTGCTCAAGAAACTGATTTACCACCTGTTATGACTGTTTTAACTAATGATGTTCAAGAAGCAGGGTTGCAGGTCACCCCAGAAAAGATCCAGAGAACTCAGCCCTGGGCCTACCTCGGATGGAAGATCACACAACAGGAAATCGTGCCACAGCCACTTAAGGTAAAAGACACTCTGACATTGCATGACTTGCAGCCAATATTAGGAGCTATTAACTGGCTCAGACCGCTTCTAGGAATAACCACAGAAGAGCTGCACCCTGTCTTTGAACTGCTCAAGGGAGACCTGGCTTTAACCTCCATTAGGTCTCTGACAACCAAAGCTAAGTGAGTCCCAAAGATATGCTCTCAAGCGACTGAGAACAGGCAAGGCAGGTGATGGCACCCTGACCTACACATGCGCCTTGCACTTGTCTCCAGCAAATTCCAGCCTTTTGCTGTACTGTTTCAGAGGGATCAGATGGAGTCTGACCCCCTAAGGATTCTTGAATGGCTATTTCTGCCCCACACACCACCCAAAACTGTTTGGACCTTTAATGAAATGTTCTCTAAGCTTATCATTAAGGGCAGGGCACATCAACAGGAGCTGGATGGATGAGACCCCGAGATCATCTACATTCCAGCGATGAAGGACAACCTGGACTGGTTGTTTGCAGAAGATGACGGGTTCCAGACTGGGTTAGCAGACTACAATGGTGACATTGCTATTCATTTCCCCAAACACAGACTCTGGGCAGAAGTGGGAAACCTACCTCTGATGACTGCATACCACTACTGGTCACAACCTGTGGAAGGCATTACTGTCTTCACTGATGCATCTGGATGGTCCCAAAAGGCTGCAGTAACATGGGTAAACCCTACCACTGAACAGTGGGACAAAAAAATACAGACCATAAACCAAGGTTCTGTATAAGTCCTAGAACTTGTTACAATCCGTACAGCCTTTGAACTGTTTTCTGATCAACCACTTAATGTTATTACTGATTTGTGTTATGCTGTGGGGTTGGTTTCACTTCTCGAATCCTCTTGTCTGCTTGCAGAAATACGTACTATATGGTTCCTTGTCAACCACAGAAAATTTGATTTTTACATAATGCATGTCCGCTCCCACACAGATTTGCCAGGACCCATAGTGGAAGGTAATCAAAAGGTAGACGCTGCTGCTATGACTGTCACAGTGCCCAAAGTTCTCGAGCAAACTAAAATTTCCCACCTGTTCTTTCATCAAAATGCACGTTCCCTAAAAAGACAATTGCAAATCACAATGAATCAAGCTCGAGATATCATTATGTCATGTCCTGACTGTCAGCAAATTGTCCCCATGCCATCTAAAGAAGGGATTAATCCCTGAGGTATAACAGTCAATGAAATCTGGCAAATGGATGTAACACACATAGCTGAATTTAGTCAACTAAAATACGTCCATGTCACAGTAGATACCCATTCTAAGTATATTAATGCTACTGCGCACACAGGGGAGAAGGCACTGGCTTAGTTGCTTTGCAACTTTGGGAACTCCAAAAACTATAAAAACAGACAATGGTCCTGCATACTGCTCCTTAAAGGTCGAAACATTTCTAACAGATTGGGGTATTCTTCATTCCACAGGCATACGGCACTCAGCCACTGGGCAAGCGATCATGGAAAGGGTAGACCGTACAGTGAAGGAAATGCTGCAAAAACAAAAAAGGGGGGAATCCATCCTTAGTCCACAGGAACGCCTGTGGAAAGTAACATATGTTTTAAAATTCTTAAATTGTGATGACACAGACTGTAGTAGGTATGAACTCCAACATAAAACTCAGGTACACTCCCCTCAGAAACCACCAGTCATGATAAAAGACATAGTAACAGGACAGTGGTCAGGACCGGTGGACCTTGTGACATGGGGAAGAGGGTGTGCTTGCATCTCTACAGGTACTAAATTGAGGTGGATTCCTTCCAGGTGTGTAAGACCATATCTTAGGCCTCTTTCACAGCAGGAGCAAGCAACAGAAGTGACAAATGAAGAAACTGAAGACAGAGAAATACATAGTTAATGACTAATACCAATCCTAACCTGTGTGGCTGAAAAATAAAGACAAAATAAAGATTACAGATATGCATGAGTGAGGAGAGATTGAGGTGGCTGCCTAAGAATGAGGGAGAGAGAGAGTGTGTGGATGTATGAATGTATGTGAGCCAAAAAGCACCTTATGCCATATGCCTGGAACAAGCACACTCACACTACAAACACTACCTCTGCCACATCACCCCAACAGGGGACAGCTGAGAACAAGACATTCCTGCCCTAACCCCTTTTTCTTGAAGTAAGTTTTCCCCAGTTATATATAGACCCTCAGATAAATAAAGTTTTTGTTTAATAAAGTTTTTGTTCTACCCAGTTGCATGAAAACCTTAGGTAAATAAAGTTTTAGTAAATAATACTTGTTGCAATTTGCAAGTCCATAAATGTCATCATGACTAGGTTTCTCGAACGAAGATTTGAGAAGGGCTCTACCCACACTTGCTACAAGCGCGTTGATGGTTAAAAAGGTCAATGCGAGATGGACAAGTCCGGTGGCAGAAGGCACAGCAGAAAGACTCCCCAGGTGATATCGACGAGACGCGATTCTTTCTGCGTTGTCTTTTTGCCTTGAGAGTGATCCTGCGTGTGTTCTCAAAAGCAGTAGCAGCAGCGTTATAGATAGTGTGTCTCCAGGTCTCCCAATTGGAGGCCAGGGTAGACCAATGGTGGTGATCAATATGGTCAAGGACGAGGGATTGTTTCAGGCAGTCCTTGTATCTCCTCTTCGGGGTTCCTCTCTTGCGGCAGCCAGTGGCAAGTTCCCCATAGAGTACGATCTTAGGGAGGTGGTAGTCCTGCACCCTGGAGATGTGCCCTGCCCAAAGCAGCTGTGTTCTCAGCAGCATGACCTCAATGCTCGTGACTGCTGCCTGTTCAAGAACAGACGTGTTGGTCACATAGTCAGTCCAGTGGATGTTTAGGATTCTATGGAGGCAGTGCTGATGGAAGCGTTCTAAGAGAGGCAAGTGGTGGCCATAAATGACCCATGATTCAGATCCATATAAAAGGTAGACAGTACAATGGCTCTGTAAACGCTGATCTTTGTACTTTTCTTCAGGTGTTTTTGCCACACTCTTTTATGGAGTTTACCAAAAGTTCTGTATGCCTTTGCTAACCTGTTGTCTATTTCTGCATCAATCTTACCGTCTCAGGAGATGATGCTTCTCAGGTAATTAAACTACTGGACTGATTTGAGCTCTGTTTCACCAATGGTGATATGGGGATGATGGGAGACTTCCTGAGGTGCAGGCTGATATAAAACTTCTGTTTTCTTCAAGTTGACTTCCAGTCCAAAAAGCTCAGCAGCCTCTGCAAAGCAGGATGTTAAACGCTGCAGAGCTACTTCTGTGTGGGAGATGAGGGTGGCATCATCAGCGTAAAGCAGTTCACGGACAAGATGATTTAAGGTCTTAGCGTGGGCCTTCAGTCACCTTAGGCTGAATAGGCTTCCATCGGTATGATATCGAATGTAGACACCATTTTCATTATCGAGGTCTGCCATGGCCCTTTGGAGTATCATGCTAAAGAAGACTGAATAAAGTTGGTGCAAGACCGCAGCCTTGCTTCACACCATTGGTTATTGGAAAGGGCTCAGAAAGTGCGTCACCGTATCTGACTTGACAGCGCTGATCCTCATGAAGCGAGATGATCATTTTGAGGAACTTGGGAGGACATCCTAAACGTTCCAAAATCTGACACAGACCTTTTCTGCTCACAGTATCGAAAGCCTTGGTAAGATCAACAAAGGTAACATAGAGTCCTTTGTTCTGTTCCCTGCACTTCTCTTGCAGTTGTCTGAGAACAAATACCATGTCTGTGGTACCTCTGTTGGCTCGGAAACCACACTGGCTTTCAGGTAGAAGATCTTCTGCTATGGTGGGTATTAATCTGTTCAAAAGAATTCTTGTTAGGATTTTACCAGCAATGGAGAGCAGAGTTATACCTCCGATTGAGCAGTCTGATTTATCTCCTTTCCTCTTGTACAAGGTGACGATGACAGCGTCACAAAGGTCTGGAGGCAGTTCACCTCGTTCCCAACAGCACACCACAAATTCGTGAAACTTAGCATGGAGTACTTGGCCACCGTGCTTCCAGATTTCAGGTGGGATTCCGTCAACCCCAGCTGCCTTGCCAATTTTCACCTGCTGTATCACTTTAAGAGTTTCTCCCATGGTGGGGGCAGTATCCAGTTCAGTTTTCACTGGTTGTTGTGAAATGTACTGCATCGTTGAGTCTTGAACTACACGACTAGTACTGAAGAGAGTCTGAAAGTGTTCAGACCATCGATTCAAAATGGAAACTTTATGAGAAGCATTTGGCCATCTGCACTGAGTAAAGGGCTTTGAACCTGGTGTGTAGGACCGTAGGCTGTTTTCAGAGCCTCATAGAATCCCCTGTAGTCACCTGTATCTGTGCGTAATTGCATTTTTTCCACTAGATTGGTCCACCACTTGTTCTGAATGTCACGAAGTTTCTGTTGGAGCTTGCTGCGTGAGAGTCGAAAGGCTGCTTTTGTTATATGACAAGATGGCTGAGCAAGGTGGGCTTGGTGAGCAGTTCTCTTCTTACTCAACAATTCCTGGATCTCATGATTGTTTTCATCAAACCAGTCCTTGTTTTTCTTGAAGGAGAACCCTAAGGATTCTTTTAGAGGATTGCAGAATGCTATTTTTAATAAGTTACCAAAGCGCTTTGGGAGAGGGATCTGTGGAATAAACTTTAAGCCTGGATTGAAGATTTGCCTGGAAACTGTCCCTCACTGTAGCTGTTTGAAGATTGTTAACTTGAAGTCTTCTAGGAATGCTGCCCTCTTTAGGTTTGAACTTAAGGTGGAGGTTAAGTTTACAGCTCACAAGGTGATGATCTGTTTGGCATTCTGCGCTAGGCATCACGCGGGTGTGACGAACATCGTGGATATCTCTCTGTCGGACCAAGATATAATTAATGAGGTTCCAGTGCTTGGACCTAGGATGCATCCAGGTTGTCTTCAGACTATCTTTCTGCTGAAAGATAGTGTTGGTGATCGTAAGCTGCTGCTCAGCACAAAACTCTAGCAGAAGGGGACCATTATCATTGCAGTTCCAAACACGATGTTTACCTAGTACTCCTTTCCAGGTTTCAGAGTTCTTTCCTACTCTGGCATTGAAATCACCAAGGATAATGATCTTATCATCTGAAGGAACCTTTTGGATAAGGTGGCATAGGTCATTGTAGAATTTATCTTTTTCAACAGGGTCATCTTGGAGAGTTGGGGCATATATACTAAAGAGAATAGCATGTTGCTTGTTGTGTAGTGGGAGACGTAGGGAGATAATACGATCAGAATGACCAGTCAGCAGATTTTTGAGTTTAGAGGCAATAGAGTTTTTAATCATGAAACCAACTCCTGAGAGATGTCTTTCAGTTCTAGGTTTACCTGACCAGTAGAGTGTGTAACCGGCACCATGTTCTCTAAGGTTACCTTCCTCATGGAGACGAACTTCACTGAGAGCAGCAATGTCGATGTTGAGTTGAGACAGTTCATGGGCAACTAGAGCAGAGCGACGCTCAGGACGTCTACTGTTCACAGTATCAAGCATGGTTCTGATGTTCCAGCATGCGAGTGTTAATTTGAATACACCTTTGGAGGTAGATGTATGCCTTTTACTCTTAATCTTTATTTGATCGCAACAGAAGATACCCGTTGTCTGCGGTTAACCAACTGAGTGAAGGGTGGAGATGAGTTTTGGTTAGGGCACCTTTTCTAGGCCCCTCTCTATGTGGAGCAAGCAGTGCTCTCCTTGAAAAAGGTTACTTGGTCATTCAGGATGCTGCCGAGTGAGTCTGTCTTTTCCAGGGTCAGACTCAGGTGACCAACATCCTGAACTGCCTGCATGCAGGGTAAGGACTGCGGTTTCCAGTGCACCTTATCACCTGCCATTTCGTCCCTCACCTGTCCCTGCAGGACTTTACAAGTGTGGGTATAACCCTAGAGCCTGCGCAGTGGATTTTTTAGATGAGGTTCAGCTTGTGCAGAACTGGTCCCACCCTTTACTCCTGAGGTTCATCTGCCAGGGCCTAGCAAGTTTGGACAGTGACAATGAGGTCCTCAGGATGTAGGTTTAATTAGAGTATCCCTCTCTTGGATGGATGGCCTTACAGGGCTAAGCGAGTTCCATCTGCCCGGGTTTGAAATTAGAGTTGTCCTCCTAGGATGACCGCCAGAAGGCTAGTGAGCTCATCCTGTGCATGGACACATTTGACCCTTCAGTTTCGACCTGTCTGGCATGGGAGACCCTACCGGAGGCATATGCCACCATTAGCACAGTTCGCAACCTCGTAAGGGCATACAGAAATAGTTTGGACAAGCCCTCCTCTCCCTACTTTTCCTTCATAGTTTCCTACAGTTTAACCCAGGGACATTTCCTTGCTCTGAGCACCCCTCTAATACGCTATGATTAAAAAAAAAACAAAAAAACAAAAAAACATGAAAACCCACAAAACAACAACAACAACAAAAACACATCACATTCCTGGGCAGAAGCCACAAGCAATCTGAACCCATCATATCCCACTTCCACTGTGTCAATGCCCGAAGAGGAGCGATCCTGGCATACCCCTGGGCAAGGGCGGGCACACGTGTAAGAGGTCCCTGCATCCACTTGAGGCTTGGGCACCCTCCACAGCCCCTGCCCAGCCCAAACCCCCCAACCCACAGAGAAACCTACTACCCACCCCAAACCTCATCCCCCAATGTGCCACTGCAAGCTCCCCCTTGCACTGCCCTCCCGTGGCCCCTCAAATGAGGCCGCCCCGCCAGGCCCCCCACGTCGACCCGGGGAAACCCCAGGTCCGTCCGCCCTCCTCCCTGCTCCTGCTCGGCCTGACCCGGCCCAGCCTGACCTGGGGATCTCCCCTCCCCTCTGAATGGGACCACCCACCTTCCCCCCCTGACGGTCTGGGGAACCCCCATGACCGTCCGGCCCCCTCCCTGCACCCACCTGGCCCGACCCTGCATGGTCACCAGCCATTCACCAACCGCTCCATCGCTCTGACATTGAAACACAGCTCCCGATGGCTTCTCCACAAGGTCAACTGCGCAGATCTCACATATTGTCTCTTCCAGCTCCTGTTGTGCAGCAGGTATTTTTAGCCTTTCTTAAATCTGTTATGACAGAGGCACTACCAGCATAACTGATTGGCTCAGCTTTTGTCATCATTTGGTCCCTCTTGGAGCCAGATGAAACAGACTCTGTCCAACATGGGGGCAGCTTCTGGAATCTTCTCACAGAAGCCAGCACTGTAGACCCCTGGGGAGACAGCATGGATTACAAGTCTTGGAAAGAACATCTTTAGAGGAAAAATCACCGCAGCTGCAGATCCCCGAAGCCAAGCAACACAGAAAAACACAGTTTAAACTCAGGAATCATGAATTTATTGTATGGGACCTCCTTTTACTGTGTAACCCCCCCCCTCACTCAGCATCCACGTGGCTTCCCTGGGCAGCTCCATGTTGTTCTGCCCACTGAGCCAGCCCCCGCCCCTATCCTAACCCCATTGGTTGTCTCACCTGTCTCTCCCCAATCCCTATTGGGTGTTGGTCTCCTGTTTCCCCCATTGGCTAGTCAAGTGCCCAAGCCACTCCCTTCCTCCCAGCAGCCTTATAAGCCGTGGGAACTTTGAATAAACCCTCTTTGCTGCCAGACTCCCCGCGTGCTGTGTGCTCTCTATGCGACTTGGCACCGGGGCTTGCGTCATCCGGCCCCGTCCCTGAGAGACGGACGGTGGAGAGCGTCCCTCTTTCAAACCCTGTCAATTGGCGCACAACGGCGAGAACCCCGGTGGATTTTCTACCGTGTAGGGATTTTATCCGGATGTCTCCAGGTTCAGGCAATGAAGTGAATTTTCGGCTTCCCGCCCAGGCAGACTCTGCAACTCAGCATTGGATCTCAACCTACCAGAACTAGGTAGACCAGCAGTTGTACAACCCCAAAACTTTAAATCCTACAACCACATTTTAACCTCATGGGAACACTATCCTCTAAATGTGAATGGGATAACTACAAGCACTTAAAAAACCTTATTTACCTCCAAAGACACCCAATAGATAAGGCTTCCTTAAAAACACTGATTAAATGGATTTCCAAGAATAATCATGCCCTTCCCTATATCATCACCTATGAGGTGTTACCTAAATGGTTGTGGGGAAAAAAGACTCCAAGCCAAATTAGGTAAGAGATAAGATGAGGATACGAAGGCTTTAATGAGCCCCCAGGCTTTCTGGAATACCCCCAACACGCACTCCCAAATACAGGTGTTCACAGTTTTTATAATGATTTTCACCCAATCCCCATCCAGCCACCGCCCAGGTTCTGTCCCTGCCACGTCTCTTGGGAATTGGGTCTGGGGAATTTTGGGACCCCCTCTTTTTCATCTTCATCTTCCTCAGAGAACGTAATGTTCTTGGAGGCCTTCCAGAGTCCTAGGCCTGAAGGTTGTTGTGTCTATGGCTATATCTTCTTGCGCAGGGTTAGGGTGTTTTCTACAATTCTACCTTGAAAAAGAGACTAAATAAACTAATGGAATTTAGGGGAATTTATATGGGAATGAGTAACAGGGTTTACTATGTGTAGCTGGTGTGTTAAAGGGTAAAGGGATAATATGCCGCTACTTTAAAATCTACATTTACTACATAACTACTTCTAAAATCTACAAAATTAAAAAATCAAAACTCCAAGGTGTCAAGGAATGGGGCAAATTGGGACTTAAACTGTGGAAAACCACACAGACAAATGACTCTCTGGCCTCACCCTGATCCATCTGAGCATCATGTCATACCAGCCTTCTCCCATGCCTCCCCTGCCAGATTGGGTTGGAACTAAGCGTGAGAACATATGGTCTTCCCTGGTTAAGTCCCTAAATACCGATTCATTGTGTCTTTCAGTTTCAGATCCCTCCAACCCGTTCAAAATGAGTTTACTTGCAATGCCTTGGTCCCCTAAAAATGGTCTAATTTCCAAGATCAATTTTCCATATGGTGCAATGGTCTCGATAGAAATGAAAACCAAGGTATGCCCTGCTTCCCCAAACCCCAAAACCCTGAAACCACTCTGCAGTCCCCTAACAATTATCTCGAGGAATTAGAAATTTTAGGCACCCTCCCCTCAGCCCACTGTTTCTATTTTTACACAAGAAAGGAGGGGAAAAGTAAAAGGCAGTTCAATGTAACATCTTATGGAACCTATTCTAGTTTTGAGTCCTGGTGCAAGGAAAAAATACCCTTTAAAATTGAATCTCCCTCACTGTCTGTTGCCCTCCCTAAAGGGTGTTCCTTATCTGTGGATTCTGGGTATGGAAGTCAATCCCTAAAGAGGCAGTTGGAGGACCTTACACCTTTGGTCAAGTAACACTTTATAATCCAGAAAAGACATTGCCTTCCCTAGCTAATAATCCCCCCAAGAAAATCACAAAGCATGATATCACAGCCCACTCAGAAAAGTAGGACTCACCTGCAGTGCGGCGACTCAAAGAGAGTGGAAAACCATTCATTTCTGGACCAATCATTAAAAATACAGTCCCTCAGGCAACCCCTCACCCTCTGACTCAGTAACATCCTGTAACGGGGCGAGTTCGAAGGATGTTGAGATTGAAAACCAAGACACTGCTGAAAGTTCAACAATAAACCCAATATTTATTACAAAAGTGGCCAAATAAATGAGAAAGGAGAGGAGTGAACTAAGCCCTCAGTGAAACCCCCCACTCACGCAGGTGTGTTTTACGAGGTTGTCTTACTGACCCCAGAATGACTAGAATTCCCCATAGCAGAGGCTGCATCCTCGGAGTGTCAACAGGCTCACAAGATAGAGGGCGTCTCTGCAAAAGGCAATGTTGCCCTTCATTTGAAGTTTGAGAGTCCAAGTACAGGCCACCTGCATTTTTTATCCAATTAGCCAGTGACATCTACCTGGGCCGGTGTGGTCAGCACCGCCCAACTAGAGGTCTTCAGTCCCTCCCCCCGTTATGTAAGCGTACCCCTTCAACACATGCATGAGAACTTTGGAATTCCCCGATTGCATGTGCTGTTTCACTCAAGGGGTCTTATCTATTTGGGTCTGGGGGCTTTACTTCATCTTCTCCTCTTCAGTTTCTCCTTCAAATGTCCTCTACAGACAATGAACCAATCACAGAACACCAATTAAAACAGTTTATACAAGAAACTGTCTCTCCAAGGACAAGGTTCCCGTTTATCAGTGAACTTGGCAGGCAAGGAACAAAACTTTTGCAGGTGGCTGGGTCAAACACAGACCAAAAAATATCAACACATCCCCTCTTCAAATCTCAAAATTTGCAACAATTCAAAGAGGATTGTGACTCTAACCTCCATTTTTGGTAACACAACCAGGATATGTGGGGCAGTGTAATAATTCCAGCTATTGGCATATCGCATGCCCTCGATTTGCTCACAAAAATGGGATGTTGGTTAGCCAAAGAGGAAAATGAAACTAGTGCAGCACTGGAAGACCTTTTACTGGATTCCCAACAAATTAAAAAAGCTACCTTGCAAAATAGAGCTGCAATAGATTTTCTGTTATTGGTTAATGGACATGGATGCAGTGAGTTTGAAGGTCTGTGCTGTTTAAATTTCTCAGACCATTCCGAATCCATCCTTTCCCACATAAATGAACTCTGGTCCCTCATTCAACAGATCCTAAAATCAGACGAAGTTAACTGGGATGATATGTTTGGTTGGGTTTCCCTAAAAGGACTTTCATTGCCCTAAAAAAATTCCTATTATTTTTGCTTTTACGGTTTTTTGTGTTAATAATCCTTCTGTGTGTCCTTCTCTGTATAGGCGTGTCTTCAAGGTCTTGTGATGCACAATGTTTCTCAAGTTTATGTTTCAGTATTAAATAAAAATGGAGGAATTGTGGGAGACAACACAGATTACAAGTCTTGGAAAGAACATCTTGAGAGGAAAAATCACCGCAACCGCAGCTCCCCGAAGCCAAGCAACACAGAAAAACACTTACAGTTTAAACTCAGGAATCACGAATTTATTGTACGGGACCTCCTTTTACTGTGTAAACTCCCCTCACTCGGCATCCACGTGGTTTCCCTGGGCAGCTCCCCGATCCCTGGGTTCCTATTGGGTGTTGGTCTCCTGTTTCCCCCATTGACTAGTCGAGTGCCCAAACCACTCCCTTCCTCCCAGCAACCTTATAAACCGTGGGAACTTTGAATAAACCCTCTTTGCTGCCGGATTCCCTGCATGCTGAGTGCTCTCTATATGGTTCGGCACCGGGGTTTGCATCATTAGACCCTGTCCCTGAGAGATGGACGGTGGAGAGGGTCCCTCTTTCAAACCCTATCAGACCCCCACTACCAAAACCTTACACTTAAACCCAATATAAGGTTATATGGCTATCTGGAGTTTTATATACAAATTGTTTTGTAGTTCACGGTTGCACACACATGAAAATAATCACTCTATTTTAAAAGTTCCTATGCAGAAGGCAGATATTTGAATGCAGTTTTTTGTGGTGCAACAGATAACAACCAGATTCTTTTATACTCCTGAAGATGAAGTTTGACCAATTCCGACTAGAGTAGGAACAATTTATCAACTGCTGTGTTGGCTTAGAGTAGGAACAATTTATCAACTGCTGTATTGACTTCTTCACAAGTAGAAATTTTTACATCAGGATTGGATGGTTTACCAAAAAGGTGTTTTAGTTCGAACAGGAATTTACAGGAACCACATTGCATTGTTCAGCTCACAGTGACATCCTGTGACGTGTTCAATGTGGTGTTAGCTATTATACTATGTAAGCTCAATAACACATTCGGTTTTGGGGGGTTCTTTTGTTTGTTTTTGTGCTCCTTCACCAAGTTACCAGTATAAATATATCAATACGGTAATGGGAAATTAAGGTAAGTTTTTCTTCATCTGTCTCTTAACCATCTTTTTATTTATTTTTTTTAGCTATTCTCATTGTGATCTAAGTAAAACTTCATTCATTTCTAGCATTAGAGTTTCTTCTGCTTTATTTTATAGCATCATGGATTTTCCAAGACACTTCTAGCAAGTCTTTCTGCAGCTACACTACCAGAGGTTTCATGGTCAACTTTGTGGTTGTGTCATTGTGGTGGGAAACAGACATTTCAAAGCCCATTGCTCTGTTCTGGTAGCTTGTAGCACACACTTCCGAGCTCTCTTTACTATAGAAGAGGGCGATCAAACTATGAACATGATTCAACTGGACAGTGAAGTGGTGTCCCAGTTTAAATGAGACAAGGGTCTTTTGCTGAGGATGGATTAGGAGGAAAAGACCCAAACTTCTCTTTCCAAGCAATTATAAATCCAAAATTAAGAGGCTTCGATTGAAGGAAAACAAATTATGGAAAAGGGAAAATAACAGCCCTTTATTAAAAGGTGTGTGTGTATTAACAGGAACACGGAAAAAAACAAGTAAAATAACTAAGCAATACTCCTATACCCACCAATAATCCCCTTCAAGAACAAAACCGATAAACCAACAAGAAGAAAATCAGTAATTTTTTTGCACCCTTTGATGCAGTTCCAACCACAGTCAACAGGGGGCACCGTCAGGTGGCTGGAGATGCAAAATTTGTAATGTCCTGTATCATTCACCAGGTGGCGCTGTTGGGTCACTGAAGGTGCAAAAACTTGTAGTGTCCTATTGTAGTCACCAGGTGGCGCTGTTGGATCACTGGAGGAAGCAGAACTTGTAATGTCCAGTGCCCATCACCAGGCGGCGCTATGGAATCCCTAGTCACCGCCCCGTGGGATGGGGAAAAAAACCACAAAACAGTGCTCTCCAGGTACAAACCAAAAAACAAAAAAAACTCGGTTCCCCTTCCCTTCCCACACTGGGGAAGGAGAGAGAGAGAGGGACTGTGGGGGGGGGGAAGGGGGAAGGAAAAGAAAAAAAACAGCAATAAAACAGAAAGTTCTCCCAATGGAAGAAAACTCACGAACTTCAGCTGATTAGGATTAGTGTTAAGCAGGGCCTGCAGCCAGCAACAACTGAGAAGAGAACGGCAACAAACTCCACTCCGACAGGAAGAAAAGAAGCAAACTAGGCAGCTCTGCAGCTTACCGCAGGTCCTGGCCTCACTGGCCCACACACACCGGCCACACCTCCCTTCCCCACCTCCTTCCAGCCCCACACACCAGCTCCCCCTCAACTCTTTCCCCTTCGTTGTCAAGGAGACTAATCTCTCGGCTATTACTGGGCCAGGCCGATTCTTTTGTTCACCTAATGGGCAATATACAGAGCACACACACACACACACACAGCAGGGGGAAGGGGAAGAAAAAATTCTTTGCTAAAATCAGAACTATAACAAGTGGTAACAGGAGAAGCTTTTGCTGCTCTGATTGATACGATGTACACTTCTACACTAATGTTCAAAGAAAGCAATGTAATGGATATCTTGCTGGTTGTTTCTCATCTACATTTGAACTCTGTTGTTAAAGCATGTAAACACTACCAATGTCATAGAATCATAGAATCATAGAATAGATTGGGTTGGAAAAGACCTCCAAGATCATCAAGTCCAACCCCTGATCCAACTCCAATTACTATATCATGGCACTAAGGGCCCATGTTCCCTTGTCCTATTGTTGGTTGCCTGGGAGAAGAGACCAAACCCCACCTGACTATAACCTCCCTTCAGGTAGTTGAAGAGAGTGATGAGGTCACCTCTAAGCCTTCTCTTCTCCAGACTAAACAATCCCAGATCCCTCAGCCTCTCCTCATAGGACTTGTGCTCAAGTCCCTTCACCAGCCTCGTTGCTCTCCTCTGGACCCGCTCTAGCACCTCAATATCCTTCCTGAACTGAGGGGCCCAGAACTGAACACAATATTCAAGGTGTGACCTCACCAACGCAGAGTACAGGGGAAGGATCACTTCACTGCTCCTGCTGGCCACACTGTTCATGATGCAGACCAGGATGCCATTGGCCTTCTTGGTCACCTGGGCACACTGCTGGCTCATGTTCAACTTCCTGTCGATCAGCATCCCCAGGTCCCTTTCTGCCTGGCTGCTCTCCAGCCACTCTGTGCCCAGCCTGTAGCGTTGCATGGGGTTACTGTGGCCAAAGTGCAGGACCCGGCACTTGACCACGTTGAACTTCATTCCATTGGAATCAGCCCATCTCTCCAGTCTATCCAGATCCCTCTGCAGAGCCCTTCTGCCTTCCGGTAGGTCGATACTCCCTCCCAACTTGGTGTCATCAACACTGATCCCTGGGGAATACCACTGGCGACCGACCACCAGCTGGATGCAGCCCCGTTCACCAGCACTCTCTGGGCCCGGCCCTCCAACCAGTTCCTGACCCAGTACAGAGTGCCCTGTCCAATCCGTGGGCTACCAGCTTTTCCAGGAGTATATTATGGGAGACAGTATCAAAGGTTTTGCTGAAGTCCAGATAGACCACATCCACAGCCTTTTCCTCATCCACCAGGTGGGTCACCTGATCGTAAAAGGAGATCAGGTTGGTCAAAAAGGATCTGCCCCTCCTAAACTCATGTTGGTTGGGTCTGATCCCTTGTCCATCCTGTAGCTGCTGTGTGATTGCACACAGGATGATCTGCTCCATAACTCTGCCAGGCACCGAGGTCAGGCTGACAGGCCTGTAGTTACCAGGGTCAGCCTTGCAGCCTTTTTTATGGATTGGGGTGATATTTGCCAACTTCCAATCATGTGGGACCTCCCCAGTGAGCCAGGACTGTTGGAAGATAATGGAGAGCGGCTTGGCAAGCTCTTCTGCCAGCTCCCTCATTACCCTAGGATGGATCCCGCCTGGTCCCATAGACTTGTGAGGATCCAGATGACTCAGTAAGTCACTATTTCCTCCTGGAATACATGGGGGCTATTTGGTTTCCTATCTCTGTCTAACAGCTCCAGAGGCCAGTTGCCTTGAGGGCCACCTGTCTTACTGGTAAAAACTGAGGCAAAGTAGGTGTTAAGTACCTCAACCTTCTCTTCATCTCTATTAACTATGTTTCCCTCCAAGACCATCAAAGAACGGAGGTTTTCTTTGCCCCTCCTTTTGTTATTAATGTATTTATAGAAGGACTTCTTGTTATCCCTAACAGAAGTGGCCAAATTAACTTCAAATTGCACTTTCGTATCCCTGATTATCCTTCTGCATGATATAGCTGTCTTCCTAAATTCTTCGTAAGTAGTCAGCCCTTTCTTCCATAGTTGGTAAACTCTCTTTTTATCCCTGATTTCCTTCACAATTTCCCTGTTTAACCAAGCTGGTTGTCTTCCCCGCCGGCTTGCCTTTTGGCACACCGGTACGACCTGTTCCTGTGCACTCAAAACTTCCTGCTTGAAGCACATCCATCCTTCCTGGACCCCCTTGATTTCAAGGGTTGTTTCCCAGGGTATGCTCTGGACTAGACTTCTGAATAGGTCAAAATCTGCCCTCCGGAATCCAGCATAGAGGTTTTATTATCCTTGAATCTCTGAGTATTGAAAACTCTATTATTTCATGGTCACTATTTCCCAGGCAACCTTCAACCACTACATCTCCCACCAACCCCTCTCTGTTTGTAAACAGCAGGTCTAGTGGGGTCTTACCCCTGGTAGGTTCATTTACCAGTTGATATAGGAAATTGTCCTCTATACACTCCAGGAAATTCCTAGACTGCCTCTTCTCTGCAGTATTGAGCTCCCAGCAGATATCCGGCAGGTTAAAGTCACCCACAAGGACAAGGGTTGGCGATTTCGAGACATCTGCCAGCTACTTGTAGAATAATTCATCCCCTTCGTCATCCTGGTAGGGCGGTCTGTAACAGACACCCATGATGATGTCAGTCTTGTTGGTCTTCCCCCTGATTCTGGTCCACAGGCACTCAACCTTATTGTTGGTGACCTCAAGTTCAACAGAGTCAAGAGAGTCTCTAACATATAAAGCCACCCCTCCACCTCTCCTCCCCTGCCTGTTCTTCCTGAAGAGCTTATAGCCTTCCATAGCAGCACTCCAGACATGCGAGTCATCCCACCACGTTTCTGTGATGGCGACTACATCATAGCCTTCCTGCTGTACAATGGCTTCCAACTCCTCTTGTTTGTTGCCCATACTGTGTGCATTAGTGTACATGCACTTCAGGTGGGCTGTTGATTTAATTCTTAACTCAGGCTTTCCATCCTTAGGTTCATCACTGGAGAGCCCGGTTTCAACCCCTTCCCCCTTCAAACCTAGTTTAAAGCCCTCCTGATCAACCTCGCTAAATTATGGGCTACAGTCCTCTTCCTCTTCCTAGAAAGATGAATCCCATCTGATTTTAAGAGACTAGGTACCATGGAGTTTGCCCCATGGTCAAAAAAACCAAATTTTTGACAGTGACACCAATCCTTTAGCCATCTGTTGATGGGTTGGGTTTTTTTACTCCTCTCTTTATTTAACTCCTCATCCATCCCAGATAGTACAGGAACTGAGGCATATATCACCTGTGCTCCTGTCCCCTGAACTGACCGACCCAGTGCTTTAAAGTCTTTTTTAATTATCCTGGCAGTTCTTCCATTAATGTCCTCACTGCCAGCCTGGACTACCACCAGTGGATAATAGTCTGAGGGTTGAATTAACTCAGGAAGTCTCCTACTAATATCCCTCAGCCTGGCCCCAGGAAGGCAGCATACTTCTCCCTGGGATGGGTCTGGGCGACATAAAGGGCCCTCAGTTCCCCTCAGAAGGGAGTCACCGACTACAACTACCCTACTTTTTTTTTTTTTATACCTGTGGTTGTAATCCGTCTTGTAGACAGGGTTGAACCAGGAGGCTCTCCAGAGAGATCTTCTTGACTGTCCTCTACCTGACTGTCTGGGTCCAGGGTCTCATATCTATTCTTCAAGGGCACCCTGGGGGGTGATGGGGGTCGAGAGAGAGTTCTTTTACCTCTCCCATTAGGGACCTGTTTCCATTCCCCCCCATCAATTTGGTCTGCTCCATGTGCCGTATGGCAGGAGGGTCAGGGCTTCACCGTCTCCTGTTAGACTTCCTTCGGGTTCAAAGGTGTTTGACTCCAACACTCAATTTCCTTTTCACTCTCCCCAATGCACCTTAATCTCTCTACCTCTTCCTTAAGTTCTGCTACCAGGCACAGTAAGTCACTCACCTGATCTCATCGTACACAACTACCTCCTACACCATCCTCTGGTTCCAACGTCAGGCTCAGACACTCAGCACACCCAGAGACCTGGGTGGCTGCATCCTTCTTCTAGGGGAGTGTCTGAGCAGACACATTCCTAGTATTAATAGCAGCAATGGCTTTTCTTTTTCTGGAAACCATTGCTACCTTTAAAGGCACACTCACCTATGAAAAGTGGAAGCTGATTGTGCCCTACCTACTTGAAGTGCCTTGCAAATTGCTGTGCCATGCCCCTGTTTGTCTGTTCCTGTGGGGTGCATGAGCGACCTTCACTCACGCTCCTGGAGGCTCTTACAGAACCTCCCCTGGCACTTGCTGACGAGCTGGACCCAGCCCTCACTCACCTGAAACAGTGCCGAGCAGGAGACAAGCCCGGGCGGCAAGTGGCCAAGTGGTTCTTCTGGAGGCTCTTACAGAGCCTCCCCTGGCACTTACTGACAAGTCGGATGTCATGGTTTTGCCCAGCAACCCATCCCTGGGGCTGTGGATGGTTTTGTCCAAGTGGGTTTCCAGACAAAAAAACCAATCAAAACTTTCAGTGACACCTTTGCTAATTACATATTTAAGAAAACGGAAGAGAAGGGTTGTGTCGCAGTTGAAATTAGGGGCAGTAGCCATGTAGAAGAGCAGCGGGCCTGAGAAGGACCAGGCCTCCTCCTCCCCCGGCTTGGACCGGGGGGGCAGGGCAGGTGTAACACTGAAACCCCCCCCCCCCTTCTCTTCTGTAAGAGAGTGAAGAAAAAAAAGTTTAAAAGACTAACTACTTGGACAGAAACTGCTGCAGAGAAATTCCAGTTAAGAGATAAGGGACCTCCAAGGTCAAAGTTGGCAACCGGAGGAGAGAGAAGAAAGTTTGAAGGGGGGAGAGTTGCTTTTTCTCCCTTTCACTCTCTCTCTTCAGCAGGGAAAAGACTGAAAAGTAATCCCTTCCACTTGTAAAAGTTTGTTGGGGTGAAGAGACCCCCCCATGCAGTTCACAGAGGAGTTTGTGCATGTACCAGAGATTTGTGACTTTGACAGAGAAAGCCCTACACTGGAGCAGAAGTGGCTCGGGTGAGGTAGAGTCCTGTTGAAGACTTTGTGACCCTTGAAGGGGACGATGCTTATGCCAGAGCGAGGACGACTCGGATAAGCTTGGGATCTCAGGGAAAAAATCCATACTACTGGTACTGGAAAATTGTGACCCTGAGAAAACCTATGCTGGAGCAAGAACAGCTTGGGTAGGGATGTTGGGATCTGTATGTGAGATCCATGCTGCTGGTAAAGATTTGTAACCTTGAGAAAGAAACTTACGCCGGAGCAAGGATGGCCCAGGTAAGATGTGGGAATCCAAGTAAGGGATCCGTGTTAAACCATGTTGGAGAAGTCTATCAAGGACTGTTTTCCCATGGGAAGGGACCTCCATAGGGAAGCAGGGGTGAACTCTTAAGCCATTATACCCTGTAACTCTGTGGAAGAAGATCCATAGTAAGCAAGTGTCCCCTTGCAAGCCTATGGAAGCCTATGCAAGCCTTACTGACAAGCCAGACGCAGCCCTCCCTCACCTGAAGCGGCGCCGAGCAGGAACCAAACCCAGGTGGCAAATGGTCAAGCGGTTCTTCTGGAAGCTCTTACAGAGCCTCCCCTGGCACTTGGTGACGAACCGGACGCAACCCTCCCTCACCTGAAGTAGTGCCGAGCAGAAACCAAACCTGGGTGGCAAATGACCAAGCGGTTCTTCTGGAGGCTCTTACGGGACCTCCCCTGGCACTTGCTGATGAACCGGACGCAGCCCTCACTCACCTGAAGTGGCGCCGAGCAGGAGCCAAACCCGGGCGGTAAGCGACCAAGCAGCTCTTCTGGAGGTTCTTACAGGGCCTCCCCTGGAACTTGCTGAAGAGCCTGACCCACCCCTCACTCACCTGAACCAGTACCACGGATGATACCCAAAAAGGCAGGTAAAACAAACTGCTTAGAGACAGAGTTTTATGCCTTTAAACAGCAGGTATTTATTAGTGACCACAGAAGTCCTTCAGCTATTGCTGGGAAAAAGGACTCCGTTCTGGTTAGATGAGAATGAGTAATTTATACAGTCTTTGACAATGATTACAACATATTCTTATACATCTTCATATTAAATTACAATATTCATAGCAGGTGGAGTTAGGGCGGAGTTTGAGGCGTTGGTCTTCATTTTGGGGAATAATTGGTGGTACATCCGGTCTTTACTTCATCAGAGGGTCTGGATTTTACTCCTCATCGTCAGGTGACCTCGAAGACCTTCTGTACTTTCTATTGTTTCGTGTTCTGATCGTCGAGGTTTGAAGAAAACCTTGGCTTCAGGCCTATTTCACCTATTCAAATGTCTAACTTGGCTCCTTTAGCTGGGATTTATTACCTCTGAGTTCCTTGCTCAATGTTTATTGTGGGTCTAGGTCTGCTGAACTGGTACAGGACATAATCTTCCTTTGAGTAAGGAGAAAGGGAGGGGGGAGAAAAGTGGGTCTTTACAGTGAAGTGTTTCGATTAACCCTTCTAAGGCCTTGTCTCACTTCATTCCCTCCTTTTCTTAGAACTTACGAACTCTTTCATCAAGTTCTAGCGAAGTATGGATGTGAATTATTGCCCTCATTATCTGGGTCCTTTTGATTATAGAGTGTAACCTATACCACAACCATATATTTAAAAGAGATAGCAAAAGCATAGGTATTACTATAACTAATATTGGGTGTACTAGGTAGTCAAACACTTTTGTTGCTGAAGGGGATTGTCCTGTAAAGATATCCCACCAATGGTGCTGTCCCGTTTGTTCTATTTTAGTCAGGACATTTGTTATACTGGTAGAGTCATGTTCAACTTGCCAAATCATTCGTTGGGTTTTTCTATTTACTTCTTGGACTAATTTCTCTATGTCAGGGTACTTAAGCATTGCTTTAAGAAGATCAATTTCCATTCCTATCTGTAATTTTGGTACATCATTATGCAAACTATATTTAGCCTCGATTAGTTGCTTAGTAGTAATAGGAACAGTGTAATTAAAGTCACAACTCACTATTCTAGTAAAATTACATACACAAAAATTGGTACCATTCGTTTCCACATAGTAATGATCAATAAAAACATAAATACAAAATGTTCTAATGCATGCACATCCGTTTCCTACATAGTACACTTGCGATTGGTTTATGTTATGGGGAAGCATCTCAAAAGTACACACACTATTCTCAGCATCTAAGCACAAATCTTCATTTTCTATGACTACATTTTCGCAGATGTATCCTAGCTGTTCCTTAGGGATACAGGCCTCCGTACTGATTGACTGCCATTTGTTCTTGGAGGAATCATAATGTACCCACACGTTATGACTTATGGGTCGAACTATGACATACTGATGTATGGTTCCTAAGGTCAGGATAGGAAAAATAATGTTCTCTTTGGCATCGCTAATAGTAAGCACGTAGACCTCAATTTGTTCATTTTGCGGATTATAAGTAAAATTCACTAGTTACTACCATGCTTGATAATTCTTTTCAAATTGGGTGGTGGAACTGTTTCTGGCTATTATTTCTTTTATTTCTTGAGGTAGTATTCCTGACGTTCCTTCTCTTAGTATTCCTGCAACCACCGTTTGCACCCATTGTTGTCTTTGTATGCACTGGAAGGCAAGTGCAATTTTCTTGTTAGCTTTACCAATATAATCAGTGATTTTAAGAAAATCCTGGGAGGTATGGTTGGTTATTAGGGTTAATAATTGAACTGCTAGTGACTGTGTTTCAACTAGAGTAAGCATGGATGAACTTAGAGGAACTTTAAGTTCTCCCAGGTGGGATGTGACAGCACTCAGTTTATTTACTAGTACTTCCTGGTCTATTGTGTTTAGTACCCCTAAACCCATTCCAAGCCATCTGGTTGCATCCCTACGCACATGTCGTGGGTGTGATCTGGCAGCCAGCCATACCTTCCAGCCTTTAAGACTTTGTTGTATGAAAGGTTGACAGTCTTTCTGTATGTGTGTTATGTTTATCTGGACACTTACTTGGATTCTCTTCAATGAATATGTGGGATCTAATAGTAATTTTAGCTCATTAGATTGTCTCACTACATGGGGTCCTATAAAGGTTGGATTATGTATTCCCTTGCAGTTTGGAGTAGGAATTGTGGTTTTGTCCGTTACTCTTTCAGGTGGTCTGGTAGTGGACCTTGTTTCAAGTTTGATGATAAATATCTCAGAGATACCCCTATTTTCGCTTACCCAAGTACACTGAACTGACACTGACTGATCTAGTAATATTTTTGTTTCGCACTTGGCTTTGTGTTGTTCGTTTTCCTTTATGTTGTCTTTTCGGCACTAAATTGGACCCTTTACTTTAACCCAAATATTATTCTCTATTTGATTAAATGTGAACGATTGGTTGGTCAAGGACTTCACTTCCAGTTTGATCAGTTTAGTCTTTTGTGTTAAAGTATGAATACCTTTGCACCCTATTTGTATTTCTTCGTTCCATTTTCCTATTACAGTGTGTAATGATTTTGGGGGTTTAATCCAGTCCTGTTGTGTGTATGGTTTGTTATTGTGTAGGACGTAAATGGTTATGCCTAGTCTAGGCCCTGGATCTTCTGAGGGATGTACCCCAGCCCAAAGTAATGATTTGATAACTCATGCATTTGACCATGGTCATTCCATGGTAATGTTTTGTACTGGGGTTAGACTTATCAAGAGTCCAAGGAATAATGTTGGAGTCTGTCAGTTCATGGTAGTGGGTTCCTTCAGGATTTCTCTTGGGGGTTCTCTGGAGCTTTCTTGACTTGGGAGTAATGGATCCAAGCAGGCCGTTCTTTAATCCGGATTGCCGTGAAGGTGGTCAGTAGTACCTGGAATGGTCCTTCCCACTTTTCCTGCAGAGGTTTTCCTAAAAGATTCTGAACATATGCCCAGTCACCAGGATGGAAAGGATGCAATTTACAGTCAGGTTGTTTG
>NW_026087821.1:0-30279 GCF_022539395.1 Myiozetetes cayanensis | reverse complement strand
TTGGGGACAGTGGGGAGAGGTTTGGGGACAGTGGAATGGAGGGTGTCAAGGGGGTAATTGGGTCCATGGGGAGGCCCTGGGGACATTGGAGACACCAGGGGAGGTCTCGGGGTGCAAAGTGGGAAATTGAGGACAGCAGGAGGGTCTTGGGGACACCAGAGGGGTCTCAGGACTCACCTGCTCATGGTGCTGTCCCCCCGAGGCCCCAATAAGGCCCCCAAATGTCCCCTAACCCCCATTTTTCATTTAATCACCTTTCCCCCCCAATGCTCCCAAGACCCCTTTTAACTCCCCCAAATGCACCCAGAGACCCCCAAAATGCTTCAAATCCCAATCAAACCCCCAACAAAGAGGGATCACCTGGCACCCTGGGACAGGAACACACTGGGCTGTACTGGGAGGGCACTGAGGGGGCACTGGGCTGTACTGGGAGAGCCCTCATCCCCAAAGCCCCTCCCCTGGGCATCCGTGCCACGGTCTGGGAACCACGGCGGGGTTGGATCAAGGGGTGCACTTGGTGATCTGGGAGGTCTTTTCCAAGCCGGCTGATTCTGGGATTCTCTGGGTGCCATTGCCAGGGCAACACATGCTGGAGGCTCTGTCCACAGGGGATAGATGTGTCTGTGCAGACAGAGAGACAAGGTCAGTCTGCAAAGATGTGGGGTTAGAAAAGCAGGAGAAGTTGTGGGGTGGTTGTGGAAGGAGAAAGAAGCCCCCAGGCCAGTGCAAGCAGGCCCCTCTGGGCTTGCACATCATCTGCCCTCCCTGCAGGTTCCTGTGCTGGAGAGCAGGCCCTGAGGTGTCCCTGAGCAATGGCCCGGAGGTGAGCCCAGAGGTGTCCCTGAGGTGGCCCTGAGAAGAAGTGGAAGGCAGAGGTGGTGCTGAGGCAGGAGAGCCCCGTGCTGGAGAAGAGGCTGAGCTGGGAGTGCCCAGCAGCGAGAAGGTGCTGTGTCCATGCCCTGTGTGCCAGGTGAGCTGGGGCTTTGCTGCAGAGCTGCGGGCGCTGATTGGAGCGGCTGCAGCTGCTGAGCTGGTGGCACCAGGAACACAAAGTGTGCCCGGCCACGGAGCCTGCAGGGAGGAGCAGGGACAGCCCCAGGGGAGCTCTGGGGGGCCGGGAACCTCTTGGCTGGGGCAGGAAAGAGCTGCTGGCCACGAGGATGGGGTGTTGGTCCCGGCCACTGATGGGGCCGAGCAGAGCATGAGGCCTCTTGCAGACACCTGGAGCAGCCTCCCACTTGCCAGCCCAGCCCTTGTGGGCTGACACTGTCCCCTCCCTGTAGGACAACCCTCTGAAATCCTTGGGGGGCCTTTTATATCTATTGGTGGTTGCTGCTTCATCCTGGGGACCTGAGGGCCCTCTGCATTCCCATCCCTGGGGCACAATCTGCTGTCCAGATGAATCTGAGAAATCCAGTAAAGAAACTGCCCAGAAGCTTTTGGTCTTTTGAGCAGCAAAGGTGTTTATTTGTGGACATCGGGAGCAGGCAGGGTTGGCACCACAAAGCTCTTGCTCGAAGATACCAATACAAAACAGGGTAATTTATACAGTGTAACTGCTATGATTGCAACATCTTAGATACATATTCATATGATTGCAACATCTAATCATTCATGTTGATAATAGCTGGAGTACAGGCAGAGCTCAGGCAGAGCTTGGGGTGGAGCTTTTCTTGGCCCTCAGTTCTGGAGGTTCATCCCCCTTTCTTCATTATCGGGGCTGGGGTCTCTGCAGTCTTCCTCAGTGTGACCCCTCTAACTTTCCATTATCTTTGTCCCAGTCACTGAAGCTTGGAGAGAGCCTTGGCTTTAGGCCTATTTCTCCTATTCAAATGTCTACCTTGGCTGACTTTGCCTTAATTTCTGGCCTACAGACCATTGGAGAATGTTTCCAGCCTTCTTTAGATCAGGTCCAAGGAACGGAACAGAACAAATTTTTCTTTAGCAATTTAGGCAGAGCAGGTGTGGGGGGGCTTCTCTCAGCTGAGCAAGATATTTCAGGTAATTCTTTAGGCCTTGCTCTCCTTTCAAGAAGGAATGTCTGGGAAGGCGGCACCCCAAAGGTGAGAGTCAGATGAGAAGGGACCCTTGGGACCCCCAGCACTCCCAACATCCCTAAGTGGGACCCCCAACATCCCAGACAGGGGAGACCCTCTGAACCCCAGAGGGGGGAGACAAGAGAGGGGGAACTCCTGGGAGAGATTTTTTTGGGGTCATCTTCATAATTTGGAGTATATTTCAGCTGAATCTCAACTTTTTGCAATTTTGGGGACGCGTGTCTTCTTGCTATTTCTGAGGTGTTTTGCCTGAATCTTGGTGGTTTGGGTTTTTTCTGGGCTGAATCTTGGTGTTTTAGAGGTCCCCCAGAACTCTCAAGTTGGGAAATGGGGGAGCCTTGGGTTCCTGGGACCACCAGCAGCCTGGAGAGGGCAGGGACCCTGTAGAGGGGAGACCCCAAATACACACAGGACTCCCAGCAGCCCAAACAGGGAGGACCTCCAGAATCCCAAAGTGGAGAGACCAGAGATAAGAAGCTCCTGGCTGGGGTTATTTGGGCTGAGTCTTGGTGTTTTGGAGGTTTTTATGGTCCCAGGATGCCTGGTGAGTTCTAGGGATGGACTTGGGCAGGAGGAACCCCCAAGCCAATGCACTCAGCCCTTGTTTCCCCCCAGCAGGATTTGTCCTTCCCAAAGCTTGGGCAGATGGAGGAGGAGGCTACCAGGAAGCTGCCGCGAGCCCCCCAGGCAGGTGAGGATGAAGTCAGTGGCCCTTTGGCCCTGTCTTGTAATGCCTGTGGGGACCAGATTTGGGGGGGATGTGCTTGACCTTCCCTCTGGGCCAGAGGCAAATCCCCTGCCTGTCCTTCTTCCTTCTTGCCCCAGGCCCCGAGCTGAGGACGGAGAGCATGGAGGACAAATCCCCCGGCAGAGCCTGGTGGGAGAGGCCGTTTTGAAGGGCTCCCCGGTGCAGGAAGGCAGCGGGGAGGAAAAGGCCCGGAGATGCCCCCGGAGGAGGGGCTGCAAAGCCAGCCCAGGGAGTTCTGAGGAGGAAAGACCCGTCCTGTGCCAGGAAGGCGGCCGGAGCCTGAGCTGGAGCTCCGAGCTGGTGGTCCCTGAGCAGCCTCCCAGCAGGGAGAAGCCCTTCAGGTGCTTGGAATGTGGGAAGAGCTTCAGGGACAGCTCCGACCTCCTCAGGAACCAGCACATCCACACTGGGGCACGGCCCTACTCATGTATGGAATGTGGGAAGAGCTTCAGGCACAGCTCCAACCTCCGCATCCACCAGCGCATCCACACTGGGGAACGGCCATACGAGTGCTTGGAATGTGGGAAGAGCTTCAGGGACAGCTCCAACCTGATTAAGCACCAGAACATCCACACTGGGGAACGGCCCTATACGTGTGGGGAATGTGGGAAGAGCTTCAGGAACAGCTCCCACCTGATCCGACACCAGCTCATCCACACCGGGGAACGGCCCTACAGGTGCTTGGACTGTGGGAAGAGCTTCAGGGACAGCTCCACCCTGATCCAACACCAGAACATCCACACTGGGGAACGGCCCCACACGTGTGGGGAATGTGGGAAGAGGTTCAGGTACAGCTCCCACCTGATCCGACACCAGCGTATTCACACTGGGGAACGGCCCTACAGGTGCTTGGAATGTTGGAAGAGGTTTCAAAGCAGCTCCAATCTCCTCAAGCACCAGCGGACACACACAGAGGAGAGGCCCTTCCGCTGCACCCACTGCGGGAAGGGCTTCAAATGGAACTCTCACCTTGTAAATCACCGGCGCATCCACACTGGGGAGAGGCCCTACAAGTGTGGGGAGTGTGGGAAGAGCTTCACTTGGAACTCTGCTTTGACCCTACACCAACGGACCCACCGGTAAGGAAAGCCCTACGAGTGCTCTGACTGCGGGAAGAGCTTTGGCCGCTGCTCCCACCCCGAATGACCCCCCTGATGGTGAGGCAACCCCTGGAGTCCAGTGACTGTCAGTCCATCCCTTTCTACCAGAAAGAGCCAGTCCCCTCTGCCAGAGGCAGGTTGTGCCAACAGAACTCTTCTTGGGGGGTGTGTGGAGATTCCTGCCTTGGCTGGGGACCCCCCAAGGTCAGTGCTGGAGGTTGAGAGCAGAGATCTCCCCACAGCGTTGGTCTGGGGGAGTTCCATCCCTCTCTAATTCATAATTCTTGCTTTGGTGCCAGCTTGAGTAGAATTGCTTCAACAACTGCTTTAGTGTAGAGCACTGTCCTATCTTATCCTGTACTAATGGTAGTTTTAGTGTTTGTATTTTGCAATAAATAATTCTGATGAAGATCTTTTGTCTGATCATTTGTAACCCTAAAGAATTCATTTTTATCAATAGATGTGATTTGCCATCCTTAAAACCTTGGGGATGAAAGTGTTTCAGTCCCACCTCTGTAATTCCTCTAAACTGAAAGTGTTGGCATAACCCAAGGCTGAGATTGGTTCCAGCAGCCCCAGCACCCCACAGTCAGTTGAGAGCTCAGGGGGGCACCCCCCTTTCCCAGCCTTCTGTGCCCAAAGACCCCCATGGGACTGTCTGACCCACCAGACCCCCCCCTCTTCCACCCTTCTCCCTGTTCTTTCCACTTTTCCATGGTCCTCAATCCCCAGCCCCTCCCAGATCAGTTTAGGGGTCCCAAACCCCACTTTTTCCCCCCTCCCTCTCCTCCTTCCACATCATCCCCCCACTCCCCAGGACCCTCATGCTCAGTTTGGGGGTCCCACCTTGCCCTTTCCCCACTCTTCTCACCCCTCCTACTCGTTCCCCATTATCCCCCAAACCTCACTGCCCTGCCCCCCTCCACTTTTGGGGGTTCCCACTCCCCTCCCACTCAGTTTGGGGTCCCACCACCCCTTTTATCCCTTCTGACCCCCCTTTTCCCACCGACCTCCCACTTCTCACCCCCCGCTCACCCGAGAACTGACTCACAGCCGGGGGCTCCCAGCCCCACCAGTGCCCAGAGAAGCCCCCCCAGAAATAGGGTTGGGTGGGGTCCTGGGTGGGCTCTGAGTGTCTTTGGGGTTCCTTCAGGGGCTGTTGGGGAGGTTTTGTGGGGGTCCAAGCACCTTTTGGGGTGAGCTGGGAGCCTATTGAGGGGCAGGTGCCCTCCCAAAGCCCCCCCAGAGCAGGGTGACACGGGGGGAACACAGGGGGGTCCCCATTCCCGATCCATCCCAGGGCTGGTTCTGCCCCCCCAAACTTGGCTCCACCCCTTGGGATCCTCCAGTTCCCCCCCAGTGTCCCTCAATAACAGGGACTGGGGAGAACTGGGAAGCTTTGCTGGGATCACTGGGAGCAGCCGGGTGGAGGCAGAGTGACAGCAGGGCAGGGGGGACACACGACCCCCCAAAATCCTCACGGACACGGGGGTGGGTCCAGGCTGTGCCTGAGGCCCTGGGGAGGGGCTGCGACCGCTGCCACCGGCTCAGGAGCTCTGTGGGGAGAGAAAAGGGGGTGACAGCGGGGTGGGGGACAGGGGGGACACCGGGATACACCCAGAGCTGGACTGGACCCAGTGGGACCAGAACTGGGGCAACTGGGATCACTCTGGGAGCACCTGGGCCCCTGCTGGGGTCATACTGGGATCATACTGGGAGTGACTGCAATAATACTGGAAGTGTGTGGGAGGGACTGCAGCCATACTGGGGATGAGTGGGATCAAACTGGGTTCCTACTGGAAGTGTCTGGAAGTTCCTGGGATCATACTGGGGGTGACTGCGATCCTACTGGGATCAGACTAGGATAATACTGGGAGCAGCTGGTTCTGTGCTAGGGGTAACTGGGAGCTCTTAGGATCCCACTGGGAGGAACTGGGAGCAACTGGGACCATGCTGGGCACAACTGGAACCATCTTGGGAGCAACTGAGTGAAGGTGGCTGGGAGTGACTGGGAGCATTCTGAGGGCAGTTGGAACCATGTTGGCCCAACTGGGATATACTGGGAGCAAGTGGGATCACGCTAGAGGTGACTGGGATCATACTGGGAGCAATTAGGACACAACTGAGGGTGACTGGGAGTAGCTGTGAGCAACTGGAATCATGCTGGAAGCTACTGGGAGGAACTGGGAGTGAGTGGGGCCACACTGGGGGCAACTGGCATATACTGGGAGAGACCAGGAGTGACTGGGATCCTACTGAGACTGACTGGGAGCAGGCTGAGGTTGACTGGGAGAGACTGGGAGTGACAGGGATCCTACTGGGAGGGACTGGAACTCTAGTGGGGTGAGTGGGAGCAAGTGGGACCCTGCTGGGGGCAAATGGCTTTTTACTGGGAGTGATAGGGAATGTCTGGGTTCATCCTGGCTGTGACTGCCACCATAGAGGGTGTCACTGGGATCATACTGGAGTCATACTGGGAGGGACTGGGAGGGACTGGAATTACAGTGGGGTGACTGGGGAGCAACTGGGACAATGCAGGGAGTAACTTGGATCCTACTAAGAGAGACTGGGATCATACTGGGACTGACTGGGAGCATGCTGGAGGCAACTGGGATATACTGGGAGTGGCTGGAAGGGATTGGGATCATTCTGGGAGTGACTGGAACCATAGTAGAGGTGAAGGGGAGCAACTGGGATCATAGTGGGAGCAACTGGGCCCGTGCTGGGGTCCTGATGGGGTCTTACTGGGAGTGACTGCAATAATACTGGGAGTGTGTGAGAGGGACTGCAGCCATACTGGGGATGAGTGGGATCAAACTGGCTTCGTACTGGAAGTGTCTGGAAGTTTCTGGGATCTTACTGGGGGTGACTGGACTCATAGTGGGATCATACTGGGAGCAACTGGGACCATGCAGGGGGCAAATGGCATCGTCCAGGGAGTGCCTGAATGTGCCTGGGGCCATCCTGGGCTCAGACTGGAAGTCCCTGAGAGGGAAAGGAACCATCCTGGGGGTGCTGGGAGCAACTGGTTCCACCTTGGGGGCAACTTGGCTCCAGTTGGGAGTGACTGGGAGTGACTGGGACCATAGTGGGAGTGACCAGCACCATACTGGAATCATAGTGGGAGTGACTGTAAGGGACCAGGATCAAACTGGGAGTGAGTGGAACTATGCAGGGGGGAACTGGGAGCCAGTGAGGCTGTGCTGGAAGCCAAGTGGGAACATACTTGGAGCAACTGGGATCATGCTGGAAGCAACTGTGAGTAACTGGGAGTGACAGGGTGCATGCTGGAGGCAACTGGCATGAACTGGGAGTGACTGGGATCACAGTGCTGGGAACTGGGACCATCCTGGGGCAAGTGGAAGTCACTGGGTATAGTGGTTTTCTGTGGCTGGGTTTTGGTAGCGGGGTTGCTCCAGGGGAGGCTTCTGTTGGAAGCTGCCAGAAGCTTCCCCTGCCCCGTGGAGCCAATGCCAGCTGCTCCAGGACAGACTTGCTGCCTCTGGCCAAGGCCGAGCCCATCAGGAGCAACAGGAACAGCTCTGGGATAACAGATTTAGGGCCAGAAGGAATTACAGCCAGGGAAGAGCAGAGTGGGAACGTGGGAATAGCAATGCAGACCCCAAGGGCAGTGCAGAAGGAGGGGCAGGAGGTGCTGCAGGCACTGGAGCTGAGGCCCCGCAGCCCCTGGATGAGCATTGGTTTTCAGAGACCCCCCTGCAGCCCCTGGAGGCTCCCACGCTGGAGCAGGGGGATGCAGGAAGGAGGCTGTGACCCCGGGGCAGGCCCAGGATGGAGCAGGTCCTGGCAGGGACCTGCAGCCCATGCAGAGGGAAGCCCAGGTTGGAGCAGGTTTTTCCTGGCAGGACTCGTGGCCCCTGTGGGGGACCCACGCCGGGTCAGCTCATCCCTGAAGGACTGACCCCATGGAAGAGGGACCCACGGGACAGCAGGGTGGGAAGAGCTGGCTGCCCGAGGGATGGACTCACTGGAGAGGTCCATCCAGGACTGTCTCCCGTGGGAGGGACCCCATAGGAGCAGGGAAGGATCCAACTCCTCTCCCTGAGCAGTGACAGAAACAACAACTGACTGTAACCCCCATTCTTGTCCCCCTGCACTGCTGGGGGGAAGAGGGAGAAAGATGAAGGAGGGGTGGGGGGAAGGTGTTTTTCAGACTGTTTTGTTTCTCACTCTTTGGCTTTTATCCTGTCAGTAATAAATTCAAGTACTATCCCACTTTGAGTCGGTTTTACCCTTTAGAACTTGACTTTCTCCCCAGCCTTATCTCTACTCAGGAAACCTCAGTTGTTCTTTTTTCTCTCCTCTATGGAGTTGCAGAGGGAAAGGGAGGTAGCAGCTTTTAGTGGGTGTTTGAAATACAGACAGGGTCAAACCACTAAACCAACCCATGTGCTTGAAGCCCTTTTGTGATGTCACAGCCTACCCTCTCCATTCCGGAATAGCCCTTGGCAACCAAAGAACCAACACCCCACAAGGGCAGAATTCAGCCCCACCCATGTGCCCCTTTAGGATGTCCCAGCCCATCCTCTCCATTCTGGAATAGCCCCTGGAAACCAAAGAACCAACGCCCCACACCCCCACAGTGCAGCCCCACCCATCTGCCATGGGACTCCTTGTGAAGTCATGGCCTTTCCCCCAGGAAAGAAAGCCTGTAACCTTCGGGTTTCAGGTGCAGTTGGTGGGCCACCCTGGGCACTCCATGTGCAGCAAGAGCTTTCTGTCCTGCCACCTTTTGTCTGGCAGGAATCTTTGTCCAGATTCCAATTTGGCAATTGGACTGACAATTCCAGCGGGGGGGCTCCTGCAAGAGAAGGGCAGCCCTGCCCTCCAGGAAAGAAACCCCTTCCCCTCGGTCTCTTTTCCTCTTCCTTCAAATACAACCTGCAGGGCAGCTTTCTGCCATCTCTTCTCTTGGGAATTGTGAAGATAGACCCGCTCCCATATTTAACACCTCAGGCAAAACCACCCTATTAACACCTTTCCCAACCTTCCCCAGCCTTTCCCAAAGCTGAGATGAGGAAAGAACAAGTGCCCTTGTCCCTGGCTGTGCTGCTGTGCTGGGAGTCTCTTCCCTCCAGCTCTGCACACAGGCACTGCTCCTGCAGCTCCAGAGAAGGGCTGAAGAAGCATCTTCAACACAGAACTCAGGGTAGGTGTATCAGGGATTGTTGATATTTTTTGGTCTGTGTATGGCCCAGCCATCTGCAAAAGTTTTGTTCTTTGCTTGCCAAGTTCACTGATAAACGGGAGCTTCATCTTGGGAGAGACACTTTCTTGTATAAACTGTTTTAATTGGTGCTCTGTGATCGGTTCGTTGTCTGTAGGGGACATTTGAAGGAGAAACTGAAGAGGAGAGGATGAAGTAAAGCCCCCAGACCCAAATAGATCAGATCCCTTGAGTGAAACAGCGCAAGTGCGAGGGGAATCCCCATGTTCTCCCGCATGGTTGAAGGGGGGCACTCACAGAACGGGGGAGGGACCGAGGGCCTCTGGCTGGGCGGTGCTGCCACACCGGCCCAGGGAGACGTCCCTGGCTCATTGGATAAAAATGCAGGTGGTTCGTGCTCGGGGCTCTCAAGCTTCACAGGAAGGACAACATTGCCTTTTGTGGAGAGGCCGCTATCTTTGTGAGCTCCAAGGATGCAGCCTCCTGCTGTGGGGAATTCTGGTTATCCTGGGGTCGGTGAGACAACCTCGTAAAACACACCTGTGTGAGTGGGGGTTTCACTGAGGGCTGAGTTCACTCCCCTTCTTTCCTGTCTCTCGGGTTCCCGTTTACTTGGCCACTTTCTGTAATAAATATTGGGTTTCATGTTAAGCTCTCAGCAGTGTCTTGGTTTTCAATCTCAGCATCCTTTCAGACTCACCCCGTTACAGGGACTCAGACTGAAAATTCCAGCGAATGTATTCTGACTCCAATCAAATTCATTTCCACCCAGGAAGGACAGCATTTACCCTCCATCTCTCCTGTGCAATTGGTGAGCTGCCACAGTTCAGGAATAAACACATGAGACCTGCAGGGTTCAAAGCACAGGGTATCAGATCCTGGGCAGATCTGCTTTTATTCAAAATGGGGTGCTTTTATAGGGCAGTCTGAGGAGGGTTCTGGAAAAAGGGAGTGGATATGTAAAACTAGGAGGGGTTAACATGAATATGTAACAGGGAGGTGGGTACATGACCACGAGGTAACTTGAAAGGGATATGATTGGGTAGGACACAGACATTGCAGTGAGTTGTCCAGTAAGAGAGTAGCAAACAGTCCAAAGGAGAAAACTTTACAGCAACACAGGGGAACATGCCTGAACATGCCCTGAAACAATAGCATCAACTTAACTATAGGTTTTAGCCAAACAGTCCCTGCAAACAATCCATTAGACAAAGGTAGAGTCACTGCTCTTCTCCTCAAGAAACTCTTCCAGAGCAGGTACGATTCATCCTCCTTGCAGTCACCTCCAACAGTGAGCCACTCTTGGCACTCCATGCATACATAGAGCTTCCTGTGCTGGCACCTTTTGTCTGGGAAGAGTCTTCATTCTTATTCCATTTTCAGGCTCAGAATGACAATTCCAGTAAAAGGGGTTCTGACACCAAACAAATCCAATTCCACCCAGGAAAGAAAGCCCTTCCCCACCATCTCTCCTGGGCAATTGGTGAACCACTCTTGGCACTCCATGCACACATAGAGCTCTCTGTGCTGGCACCTTTTGTCTGGAAGGAATCTTCATTCTTAGTCCATTTGGCAGGGTCAGACTGACCATTCCAGCAAAAGGGTTCTAACCCAAACAAATGCATTTCCACCCAGGACAGAAAGACCTCACCTTCCATCTCTCCTTTGGAATTGGTCATCCACTCTTGACACTCCACACACAGAGCTCTTTCTTCTGGCTCTTTATTCCTGGGAGTAATCTTCATTCTTATTCCATTTTAGGACTCAGACTGACCATTTCAACTCAGGTTTTCTGAACCAAAACAAATGCATTTCCTCCCAGGAAAGAAAGCCCTCACCCTCCATCTTGCCTTTGCAATTGTTGACTCAGTCTTGGATCTCCACGCACACATAGAGCTTCCTGTGCTGACACCTTTCATCTGAGAGGAATCTTAATACTTATTCCATTTTGTGACTCAGACTGAAAATTCCAGCCCAAGGGCTCTAACACCAAACAAATGCATTTCCACCCAGGAAAGGAAACCCTTACCCTCCATCTCTCCTGTGCAATTGGTGAACCACTCTTGGCACTCCATGCACACATAGAGCCTTCTGTGCTGGCACCTTTTTTCTGGGAGGAATCTTGAATGTTATTTCTTTTGGGGGTTGAGACTGACCATTCCAGGGTGGGGGTTCTTACACCAAACAAATGCATTTCCACCCTGGAAAGAGAGCCCTTTCCCTCCATCTCTCCTGTGCAATTGGTGAGCCACTCTTGGCACTCCATGCACACGTAGAGCTTCCTGTGCTGGCACCTTTTGTCTGGGAGGAATCCTCATTCTTATTCCATTTGGGGGATCAGACTTGTGGAGTGCTGAGCTGAAAAAGGACACACTATGGATCAACCATAATAATTGGCCTCAGTTAAGCCTGCCCCTGACATAGCCAGAAGTCTCTTTGCAGGCAGTGGAAAGATACAGGAGCAGTGATAACAGACTGCAGGAATGTAAACAAAGAGAAACCTGGGACAAAAATGAGGAGGAGTTTCAGGAGAAAAACAATGTCTTCACATCACGTGGACATCTGTGTGCACCCAATAGGCAGTGTGTCAGTAATGCACGCTCAGTTTGTGGGTTACAGCAAATAACCAATAGTTTGAAAGTGATCACGCCCCGGGGGGCAGTGAAAGTATATAAGAGGTTGGGTTATGTAAATAAAGCAGAACATTTGCGTAAATCATCCTAATTTGTGTGCAGTTTGTTCTGGAAGCTCCTCCGCCAACATCCACGTTATATCACAGCTGTCCCTTTGTTGTCACCAGTCCCCTGTGATGTCACTTGTCCCCAATGATGTCACCGATGTCCCAGTGATGACATCTCTGTCCCCTGTGTTGTAACCCCTGTCCCCTGTGATGTCACTGATAGCCCTGTGACATCACAGCTGTCCCTTTGTTGTCAACAGTCCCCTGTGACGTCACTGGTCCCCAATGATGTCATCGATGTCCTTGGGAGATCACGGCTGTCCCCTTTGTTTTCACCAGTCTTCTGTGATGTCACTGGTCCCCAATGATGTCACTGCTGTCCCTGTAATGTCACCACTGTCCCCTATGATGTCATCAATATCTCCTATGATATCATTAGTGTCTCTTTGTTCTTATCCAGGTCCTCTGTGATGTCACTGATGTCCCTGTGACATCGCAGCTGTCCCTTTCTTGTCACCACACCCCTGGCACATCACTGATCCCCAGTGATATCACCGATGTCCATGTGATGTCATGACTGTCCCCTGTGGTGTCACAAATGTCTCCGATGATGTCACTGCTGTCTCTGTAATGTCACCCTTGTCCTTGTGAAGTCACCAATGTCCCTAGTGCTGTCACCGATGTCCCTGTGATGGCACCAGTGTCAGTGATGATGTCACTGGTGTATCTGTGATGTCACTCCTGGCCTTGGGCAGTCACTGATGTCCCTGTGATGTCACCACTCTCCCCAGTGGTGGCTTCATGTCCCCTGATGTCACTGATTTCCCTGTGACATCAGGATTTCTTTTTTTTTGTCACCAGTCACCTGTGATGTCACTGGTCCAAAATTACGTAATTGATGTCCCTGTGATGTCACCACTGTCCCTGATGATGTCACTGGTGTCTCTATGATATCAACCCTCTCCTTGTGAATTTACCGATGTCCCAGTGACATCACAGCTCTTTCTTTGTTGTCAGCATTCTCCTGTGAGGTCACTGTTCCCCAATGCTGTCACTGATGTCCCTGTGATGTCACCACTATCCACTGTGATGTCGTCAGTGTCCCTGATAATGTCACTGGTGTCTGTGCGATGTCATCCCTTGCCTTGTGAAGTCACCGACGTCATCTGTGATGTCACAGATATCCCCGTTGATGTCATTGGTGTCTCTGTGGTGTCATCACTGTCCTAAGAAGTGGCACCATGTCCCAGTGATGTTATTGATGTCACTGCTGTCCTTTTGTTGTTATCAGTCCCCTGGGATGTTACTGTTCCCCAGTGATGTCACCCATCTCTCTGTGATGTCACCACTGTACCCTGTGGTGTCACCAATGACCCCGATGATGTCACTGGTGTCACTGTGATATCACCCTTGTCCTTTTGAAGACATTGAATTCCCCTGTGATGTCACCAAAGTTCCTGTGACATCATTGCTGTCCCTTTGTTGTCACCAGTTCCCTGTGATGTCACTGGTCCCCAATGATGTCACTGCTGTCTTTTTGATGTCACCACTGTCCCCAGGGGTGGCACTATGTCCCTGCAATGTCACTGATGTCCCTGTGATGTCACTAGACCCCTTTGATGTCAGCAATGTCCCTGTGAAATCGCAGCTGTCCCTTTCTTGTCACCACACCCCTGGCATGTCACTGATCCCCAGTGATATCACCGATGTCCCCAAGGATGTCACCACTGTCCCCTGTGTCCCCGATGATGTCACTGCTGTCACTGTAATGTCACCCTTGTCCTTGTGAAGTCATCAATGAACCCATTGATGTCACCGATGTCCCTGTGACATCACAACTGTCTCTTTATTTTCACCAGTCACCTGTGATGTCACTGGTCCTCAGTGATATCACCCATGTCCCTGCAATGTCACCAGACCCCTTTCACGTCACTGATGTCCCTGTGACATCACGAGTGTTGCCTTTTTTTAACCAGTCCCCTGTGATTTCACTGGTTCCTAAATGATGTCACAACTGTCCCCATGGTGTCAACACTGTAACCAGAGGTGGCACCTTGTCCCCATGATATCCTTGTGATGTCACCAGATCCCTGGATGTCACTGATTTCCTTGTGCTTGTCCCTTTGTTTTCAACAGTCACCTGTGATGTCACTGGTACTTAATGATGTCACCCATGTCCCTGTGGTGTCATCACTGTCCCCTGTGATGTCACCAATATCCCCAGTGATGTCACTGATGTCTCTTTGATGTCAGCCATGTACTTGTGATTTCACTGATGTCCCATGTGATGTCAACGATGTCCCCGTGACATCAGAACTGTCTCTTTGTTTTCATCAATCCCCTTTGATGACACTCGTCCTCAGTGATGTCACCAATGTCCCTTTCATTAAGGTTAGGATTGCGGTAAGGATTTAGGGTTAGGCTTAAGCTTAGGCATAGGCTTAGGTTTTAGGGTTAGGTTTAGGGTTAGGAGTTAGGTAATGTTTGGGTTAGAGTAAGGGATACGATCAGGGTTAGGGTCGGGGTAAGGGTTAGGGTTAGGGTTAGGGTTAGGAGCTTTTTGGTTAGAGAGTTAGAGGTTAGGTAAGGGTTAGCTAGAGTTAGGGTTAGGGTTAGGGTTAGGGTTAGGGTTAGGGTTAGGGTTAGGGTTAGGGTTAGGGTTAGGGTTAGAGTTAGGGTTGGATGAGGCAGAAACATCACCTTTTTCTTCCCTTTCTTGGTGTGTGGGGTGAAAATCGCCCTTGTCAGGGAGCCCCTGCAGGCTCTACCCCTCCGGTGATCCAACAGCATCCCCTGCTGACTTGGATTGGTATTGCACCAAAAAGCGAGGAATATCGGACCATTTCTCTTTTTTTTGAGAGGAATTTTTGGTACAGGATTATTTACTCATTTTTGTGTTCTTTCGTTGTTCTTCTAACACACATATATCATTTAATAAAGGACTGTTATTTTTCCTTTCTCCATACTTCCTCTCCATACTTGGAGCCTCCAAATTTTGGATTTAAAATTGTTTAGAGGGAGGAGTTTGGTCTTCCTCCTAACTCATCCTCCTGAGTTAAACACTTGTGTTTCATTAAACTGAGACAGGTGCAAATTCATGCTTTGTTTACAGCCCAGAGATCTTGCAGGCTCTTCCCATTTGCCTCTGCCCCTCTCAGAGAACTTGTGTGGACACCTTCCCTGCCTGCACCAGATGATTTCACAAAACTGGGAGCAGAGGTATTTCATGGAAAAAGACCTGGGGTGTTTTGAGACCTCTCCAAGCAAATGTTTCCTTCAGGAGAGCTAAAACCAGGACAGTGGGGGGAACAGCAGAAATGCAGCTCCTCCAGGAATGGCAGCGCCTCCAGGAATTCCCAGCACATGCCCACAGATCCTTCCAGAGGGGTGAGGCAGACATCAAGGTTTGATGTGAATGCCCTGTTTGGGATAACTTAGGAGATGGCTGCATCCCCTCTCCCTTACCCAGAGGCTGGAGATGCTGCTGTCTGGGAGCAGGAGGTGCCTGTGTGGGGGTTCAGCACCACTGGCTTGGTGCAAGTACAAGAACCATTTGGATGATACTCCCGGGTACGTGGTGTGACTCTGGGGGATGGTCCAGGGAAGGTTCAGGAGTTGGACTCGATGATCCTTGTGGGTCCCTTCCAACTTGGAATATTGGATGTGATTCTGTGAAGTTCCACAGGGCTGTGTGTGAGCAGAGAGCAGTGGCTGAGCAAAGCAGAGCAGGGCAACGGCAGCACAGCCCTTGAGCACTGCCCCAAGCGGGCTGAGCCCAAAGGGGAGCTGGGGTGGGGTTGGTCCCACTCAGGTTAGGGGGCAGAGACACGGGGACAGCAGGGAGTGCAGGGCAGGGAGAGCACCAGAGGGAAGTGATGGGCATGGGGATGTCTCCAGGCTGGGCTCTCCCAGTGCTCAGTTGCCCCATCTCTCCAGGATGAGGGTGCTGATGGGGGTGGATGGCAACAGGAGCAAGGTGAGGACACAGCACAGGATTCAGATCCAGAGGGGAATGGCTGACCCTGCAAGAAGGGTGTGTTATAAGGTGGACAAAACATATCCAGGAGGAAAGAACAGTAGAAAGGGCTGACGAGTTATCACTTGCCTCTGACAGGGAATGTTGTCTTAGTCGAGGGGTTGCTGTCTGTTAGAGAAATGTAGAGCTCATGATTCTTGGTGTCCTGTGCAGGGACCAGCCCAGACGCTGAACCCCTCCCCCACCTCCCATCTTGATCCTTTAGATGAATGTGGAACCAGTCAGCTCATTCCAATCTGCCCAAATGGCTGACATGGGCTCCTAGAAAAAGAGAAGAGAGCAGAGAAGGCGTGATGGGGAGAGGAAGCAGTGAGCAGGATATGCCATTGCAGCCCAGTGAGATCCCAGCTGATGAGCCTCCTCATGTCCTGGTGGTGGCAGCTGGGCAGCCTTGGCCCTGATGCTGAGGGTCACTGAGTGTGTGAGGAGGGAATCCTTCACCATTGGTGGTTGTGCCTGCCTGGGAGCTGGACCAGCTGCCTGGGAGGAGAAAGGCACAGGCTGAGAACCTGCAGCTCCCCCAGGTACTGCACACACTGGGACATTGTGGGGATCCCAGATCCACCATCTGTCATCTGTGAGGATCAAGAAATGAATGCCCTGCCCAGTTGTCTCTCTGGAGAGAGCTCAGTCCTGTGCCCCTTCCCATTACTGAGGATTTACTAGACAAGAATTTTCCCACTCATGTGGCTTAATCCCATATATCCTTTTTCCTCTGTCTGACACCACCGCAAGCCCGGTTTCTGTGTGGTTTGTGGTTCCATGTGGATGGCTCTGATGCCTAAAGCATTTCAGCACCTCCCAGGTGTTACACTCTGCCCTGAACCCAGTGGGAAGTGTTGAAAATCACCCCCTTTTGTTCAGAGTCCCCTGGGGGCTGAAGGAAGCAATCATCCTCCTGCCTTCCCCAAAGCAGCTCTACCCATCACTGCTGCACGCCTGATCCACACAGCCTGTGCCCTGCCCTGTGCCAAGGACACGCCCTGTCCTGCCCCTCTCAGCAGTACTCCAGTACTCCTCCCTCCTAGATAAATTTTGTCCACATTGTGACCCACCCTTCTTCCAGAGTCAACCATTCCCTTCTGGATCTGGATCCTGTGCTGTGTCCTCACAGTGCTCAAGGGCTGTGCTGCCATTGCCCTGCTCTGCTTTGCTCAGCCCCTGCTCTCTGCTCACACACAGCCCTGTGGAACTTCACAGAATCACACCCAATATTCCAAGTTGGAAGGGACGCACAAGGATCATCGAGGAATCCTGCACCAAAAATCCCCCTCAAACAAAAAGAAACAGTCCGGTATTCCTCGCTTTTGGTGCAATTCCAATCCCGGTCAGCAGGGGTCGTTGTTGGATCACCGGAGGGGCAGAGCCTGCAGGGGCTCCCTGACAAGGGCGATTTTCACCCCACACACCGAGAAGGGCAAGAGAAAGGGGAGGTTTCTGCATCATCCAAAGAGAAGGGTCAGGAGAAATGTCCCCCAAGAGCAGCTCTCTGCCTCCAGGAGTTTTAACCAAAACCTGCTGCACGGGGCTCATGAGGGGTCATCAAACCCAGCCCACATGGGAATATGCAGAGCTCTTTTTTTCTAAACCTTTAAGGCAAACCTCTATCTGCTAATTGAAGACAATTTTGGTGCAGGAACAGATGCAACCCTGTGACCTCACATGGTATTTGTGTGTTCTTTGGTTTCCAGGGGCCAATCCAGAATGGAGAGAATAGGCCGTGACATCACAAAGAGTCCCGTGGCAGACATGTTGGGCTGCATTCTTGGGGTGTGAGGCATTACTTCTTTGGTGTCCAGGGGCCATTCTGGAATAGAGATGATTGGCAGTAAAATCACAACTAGGCTAATGGCAAAAAGGAAAGGTTGCAATGTGGGGGTGTGGTGCATTGGTTCTTTGGTTTTCAGGCATCATTCTGGAATGGAGAGGGTAGGCCATGACATCACAAAGGCAACCATGGAACTCTTCTAGGGCTGCTCTGAGGGGGTGTGCACTGCAGTTGCTCTCGGGAAAGAAAGCCCTGAGCCTCTGTCTCTCAAGTGCAGTTGCTGCGCCACTCTCGACACTGCACAAAGAAAAAGAGCTTTCTGTGCAGGCACCTTTGGGACAAGGAGCCACCCCTGACGTCAGTGGTAGCATAACAGGGACTGCAGTGATATCATTGGGGACCAGTGACATCACAGGAGACTAATAAGAACAAAGGCTAAGCCCTGTTGTCACAGGGACATGGTGACATCAAAGGGGACATCAGTGACTTCACAAAGACAGGGTTGACATCACAGTGACACCAGTGACATCATCTGGGACACTACTGACATCACAGAGGACACTGATGACATCACAGGGAGAGCGGTGAAATCATTGGGGTACAGTGAAATTTCAGGGGAATGGTGAAAACAAAGGGACAGCAGTGATGACACAGGGACATCAGTGACATCACAGGGACAGGGATGAAATCACAGAGACAGCAGTGGCATCACTGAAGACCAGTGACATCACAGGGGACTGGTGAAAACAAAGGGACAGCCATGATGTCACAAGGACATCGGTGACCTCACGGGGACATGGTGCCACCGCTGGGGACAATAGTGACATCACAGGGACAGTAATGACATCATTGTGGACCAGTGACGTCACAGGGGACTGTTGTCAACAAAGAGACAGTCATGATGTCACAGGGACATTGGTGACATCACAGGGGACTTCAGTGACTTCACGAAGACAAAGGTGAAATCACAGTGACACCGGTGACATCATCAGAGTCATTGTTGACAATACAAGGGACAGTGGTGACATCACAGAGACAGCAGTGACATCATTGGGGACCAGTGACATCACAGAGGACTGCTGACAAGAAAGGGACAGCTGTGATGTCACAGGGACATCACTGCCTTTGGTTACATGACAGGGACACGGTGCCATGGCTCGGCACACTGGTGACATAATTGGGGATATTGTTGACATCACAGGGGTCAGTGATGACACCACAGAGACACCAGTGACATTATCGGAGACATAGGTGACATCACAGGGGACAGTGGTGCCATCACAGATACTTTGGTGACATCACTGGGGACCAGTGACATCACAGGGGAATGGTGACAACAAATTACAACCTTGATGTCACAGAGATAGCGCTGACATCACAAGGTACGTTGGTAGCTTCACAATGACAGTGGTGACATCAGAGACACCAGTGACATCATTTGGGACCAGTGACATCACATGGGACTGTGGACAACAAAGGGACAACCCTGATGTCACAGGGAGAATGGTGTCTTCACAAGGAAAGGGTTGACATTATAGAGACAGCAATGACATCATCGGGGACATTGCTGACGTCACAGGGGACAATGGTGACATCACAGGGACAGAGGTTACATCATTGGGGAACAGTGACATCAATAGGGACTGATAAGAACAAAGAGACAGCCGTGATGTCACAGGAACATCAGTGACATCACAGGGACCTGGTGTCACTGCTGGAGACAGTAGTTACATTACAGAGACACCAATGACATCAATAGGCACATCTGTGACATCACAGGGGATAGTGGTGACTTCACAGAAACATCAGTGACATCATTGGGGACCAGTGACCTCACAGGGGTCTGGTGACATCACGGGGACATTGGTGACATCATGGGGACATGGTGCAGCCACTGGAGACAGTTGTGACATTAGAGGGAGAGCAGTGACATCACCAGTTACATTTGTGACATCACAGAGAGACCAGTGACATCACCAGTTACATTTGTGACATCACAGGGACAGTGGTGACATCACAGAGATAGCAGTGACATCATTGGGGATCAGTCATGTCACAGAGGAATTGTGACAACAAAGGGAAAGCTGTGATACAACGTGGACATCAGTGACATCACTGGGGACATCGGTGACTTCACAAGGACAAGGTTGACATCAAAATTACACCAGTGACATCATTGGTGACACTGGTAACATCACAGTGACATTGGTGACATCCTTGAGGACCAATGGCATTACAGGGGACTGGTGACAAGAAAGGGATTGCCGTGATGTCACAGAGACATTTCGGACATGACAAAGTTCTGGTGAAAACACAGAGATGTTGGTGACATCACAGGAACATGGCTTATGATTTTTCTGACTGTAACGGGGTGAGTTCAAAAGGATGCAGAGAGTGAAAACCAAGACACTGCTGAGAACTCAACAATAAACCCAATATTTATTACAGAAAGTGGTCAAGTAAACTGGAACCCAAGAGACAGGAAAGGAGAGGAGTGAACTGAGCCCTCAGTGAAACCCCCACTTACTCAGGTGTGTTTTACGAGGCTGTCTTACCGACCCTAGGATAACCAGAATTCCCCACAGCAGAGGCTGCATCCTCGGAGGGTCAGCAGGCTCACAAAGATAGCGGCGTCCCCGCAGAAGGCAACGTTGTCCTTCCTGTGAAGCTTGAGTGCCCCGAGCATGAGCCACCTGCATTTTTATCCAATGAGCCGGGGACGTCTCCCTGGGCCGGTGTGGCAGCACCGCCCAGCCAGAGGCCCTCGGTCCCTGCCCCGTTCTGTGAGTGCCCCCCTTCAGCCATGCGGGAAAACGTGGGGATTCCCCTCGCACTTGCGCTGTTTCACTCAAGGGCTCTGATCTATTTGGGTCTGGGGGCTTTACTTCATCCTCTCCTTTCAGTTTCTCCTTCAAATGTCCTCTACAGACAACGAGCCAATCACAGAGCACCACTTAGTTTATACAAGAAACCCTCTCTCCAAGGATGAAGCTCCCATTTATCAGTGAACTTGGTAGGCAAAGAACAAAACTTCCACAGGTGGCTGGGTCAAACACAGACCAAAAAATATCAACAATCCCTGATACACCTGCCCTGATTTCTGTGTTGAAGATGCTTCTTCATCCCTTCTCTGGAGCTGCAGGGGCAGTGCCTGTGTGCAGAGCTGGAGGGAAGAGATTCCCAGCACAGCAGCACAGCCAGGGACAAGGGCACTTGTTCTTTCCACATCTCGGCTTTGGGAAAGGATGGGGAAGGTTGGGAAAGGTGTTAACAGGGTGGTTTTGCCTGAGGTGTTAAACATGGGAGCAGGTCTATCTTCACAATTCCCAAGAGGAGAGATGGCAGAAAGCTGCCCTGCAGGTTGTATTTGAAGGAAGAGGAACAGAGACCGAGGGTAAGGGGTTTCTTTCCTGGAGGGCAGGGCTGTCGTTCGCTTGCAGGAGCCCCGCGCTGGAATTGTCAGTCCGACTGCCAAATTTGAATCTGGACAAAGATTCCTGCCAGCCAAAAGGTGCCAGGAGAGAAAGCTCTTGCTGCCCATGGAGTGTCAAGGGTGGCCCACCAACTGCATCTGAAACCCAAAGGTTACAGGCTTTCTTACCTGGAGGAAAGGCCGTGACTTCCCAAAGAGTCCCATGGCAGATGGGTGGGGCTGCACTGTGGGGGTGTGGGGCGTTGGTTCTTTGGTTTCCAGGGGCTATTCCAGAATGGAGAGGATGGGCCGGGACATCCTAAAGGGGCACATGGGTGGGGCTGCATTCGGACCTTGTGGGGTGTTGGTTCTTTGGTTGCCAAGGGAAAATTCCAGAATGGAGAGGGTAGGCTGTGACATCACAAAAGGGCCTCAAGCACAGGGGTTGGTTTAGTGGGTTGACCCTGGCTGCATTTCAAACACCCACTATAAGCTGCTACCTCCCCCTCCCTTTGCCACTCCACAGAGGAGAGAAAAAAAACCAGCTGAGGATTCCTGAGTAGAGATAAGGGTGGGGAGAAAGTTGCTTCCTAATGGGTAAAACAGACTCAAAGTGGGGATAGTACTTAAATTTATTACTGACAGGATAAAAGCTAAGAGTGAGAAATAAAACAGTCTGAAAAACACCTTCCCCTCACCCCTCCTTCCTTCTCAGCTCTCCCTCCTCTCCTCAGCAGTGCAGGGGGATGGCAGTGGGGGTTACAGTCAGTTGTTGTTTCTGTCACTGCTCAGGGAGAGGAGTTGGATCCTTTTCTGCTCCCGTGGGGTCCCTCCCACGGGAGACAGTCCTGGATGGACCTCTCCAGTGAGTCCACCCCTCGGGCAGCAGCTCTTCCCACCCTGCTGTCCCATGGGTCCTTCCTCCATGGGGTCAGTCCTTCAGGGATGAACTGTACCAGTGTGGGTCCCCCACAGGGGCCACGAGTCCTGCTGGGAAAAACCTGCTCCAACCTGGGCTTCCCTCTGCACAGGCTGCAGGTCCCTGCCAGGACCTGCTCCATCCTGGGCCTGCCCCGGGGTCACACCCTCCTTCCTGCATCCCCCTGCTCCAGCGTGAGAGCCTCCAGGGGCTGCAGGGGGGTCTCTGCACCCTGATGCTCCCTCAGGGGCTGCAGGGCCCTCAGCTCTGAGTCCTTCCCCTGCTCCTGATGGGATCTCTCCTGCCCCTCCTTCTGCACTGACCTTGCTGTCTGTCTTGTTATCCCATGTTCTCACTCTGCTCTTCCTAGGCTGGATTTTTTTCTGTGCAACTCTCCTCTCTTCTGAAATATGTTATCCCAGAGGCTTTACTTTCACTCCTAATTGGCTCAGCCTTGGTCAGTGGCAGGAACTGCATCCTGGAGCAGCTGGCATTGACTCCATGGCACAGGGGCAGCTTCTGGCATCTTCCAACAGAAGCCACCCCTGAAGCACCCCCGCTACCCTAACCCAGCCATAGAAACCCACTGTCTTGTGCAGCTCTTTCCCCAAGCCAAGCAAGTGGGAGTTGGTGCCAAGGAGCTGAAACCTGCAGGTCCAACCTTTAGTGGAGGAAGCTCAGATTTGCCCAAGGCTGCTTTGAGTCCCAGGGCTTGGATGAGGGAATGGTGCGGTGGGGATAGGGATAAAGTCTGATGGACTGTCAGACACAAAGGGTCTTCATTTTTGTATCAATTCAGACTGAATTAGGAGGTGCTTTGGATCAATATCGACTGGGGATTGCTGATATCAATGTAAAAACGGTTAAAAAGTAAACAGGCCACAAAAAAGACTTATTTATTCGTTCTTTTAATAATACAATAAATTCATTTGGATTGTATTTCAGAGATCTGAATAATTAACCACAAAAGAAATGAAGATTTAGAAATAAATTATTCTCAGGGGTTTGTCTGGTTAAGATGCCATCACTGAGAAGAGAGTGTGGAGGAATGAGCAGACAAGGACACCATCCCTGGGGCTGGGGAAGCAGGAACTCAGAGTCACTGGTTCCAGGTGGCAAATGGACTGTGGGATGTTTCTGTGAGAGTCCATAATGGGTGTGCTGTTTTCAGGGGTAGTCCAGTTTAATTTCCTCCCCGTGGCCAGTGCAGGGCTGTGTTTTGGATTTGTACTGAACACAGGGTTGATAATCACAGAATGACAGAATATGCTGAGTTGGAAGGGACCCACAGAGATCATTCAGTCCAATCCTTAGCCCTTGTGATGGTTTGAACTTGGCTGTCTGCCAAATGCCCAGTCTCTCAGTAATAACCCCTTCTCCTTCCTTTCTTTTCTTAGGGTAAAGGAAAAAAACAAACAAACAAACAAAAAAAAAAAAAAACAAAACTATAAAAATTGAAGAACTCAAAATCAAACTAGTTATATAAAAATATATATTTTACCTATATTGCAGTTATATACAATTAAAATGCTGTGTACACAGTGAAGGGAATCTAAACACTCCCCAAAGGGAAAGGGAAAGGGGAAAAATGGACAAAAAGGGACAAAAACAGGATATACAGATATACACAACCAAAGCCAAGAACTAGTAAAATAATTATGAAAACAATCTCACCCCGTCCCTCAGAAAAGCAAGATTGGCAGACAAGGCCGGCACGCTCCAATTTTCCACGTGCCAGACCAGAGGTCACTGCAGGCTCAGCCTCCAGATAAGGAAGACCAACACAGTGACCACTGCTCCTGAACCTCATGGGAAGAGAAGAGAGCGAAGGTCTCTCCTCCCTTCTTATTTATACCCTGGTCTATGTAAAAATTGTATGGAATACTGGGAACATGGCCATTTCCTTGGTTACACACTGGTCACCAAGGAAGATCTAGATTAAAACTAACCCAACCCTTCATGGGACCATCCCCAAGGCTCACAACATGAGCCTGAGAGGATCATCCAAACACTCCTTGAGCTCTGTCAGCCTTGCTGCTGTGCCCACTGCCCTGGGGAGCCTCTTGAGTGACCAACCACCCTCTGGGGGAAGAACCTTTTTCCAAGATCCAGCCTAACCCTGCCCTGACACAACTCCAGGCCATTCCCTCAGTCCTGTCCCTGGTCCCCACAGAGCAGAGCTCAGGGCCTGTTCCTCCTCTGCCCCTCCCCAGGAAGTTGTGACTGCAGTGAGGTCTCCCCTCAGTCTCCTCCAGCTGGATACACCAAGTGCCCTCAGTGTCCTCACACACCTTCTCCTCTAGGCCCTTCCCCATCCTTGTGACCTCCTTTGGACACTCTCCAATGGCTCAATCTCTCTCTTCCATTGTGTCCCCCCAAACTGCCCCAATCTTGCAGGTGAGGCCGCCCCAGGGCAGAGCAGAGCGGGACAATCCCCTCCCTGATGCCCCCAGCACAGGCTTGGCCCTCCTGGCTGCCAGGGCACTGCTGACTCAGGGCCAACTGGCACCCACCAGCACCCCCAGGGCCCTTTCCCAGCTCTGCTTCCCAGCCTCTCATTCCCAGGGTGTCCGTCCAGGTGGGGTTGCCCCATCCCAGGGCAGGATTCGACCCTTCCCCCTGGGGAAGTTCTCAGGGCTCCTCCAGAGCCGGGAGGTCACTTTGCTGTCCTGGGGGCTCCATGGGGACCTCCCAGGGCTCGTCCTGCGCAATCTCCTGGAATCAAAGGCTCTGTGGGGACACTGCAGGGCCATGTGGAGTCCAGGGGCCATCGGGACACTGGGGAAACTCATGGAATGAAGGGACCACTATTACACTACTGAATGCCATGGAATCCAAGGGCCATTGGGACCCTGCAGGGCCTCCTGGAGCTGAAGGGACCATTGTGACACTGTCAAACCTGGCGGAATCAAGGACCCAGTGAGACAGTGCAGGTTCTCAATCAACCCAAGGTAACATGGAAAGCACAGAAACTCGTGGCATCAAGGAGTCACTGTGACACTGTGGGAACTCGTGGAATAAAGGGGCCACTGGGACACTGCAGGGCCTCCTGGCACCTTGTCTGTTGGGAAACACAAAGGGATGTGTGGGAGGGTTTCACTTGACAACCAGGAGAATTATGGAGAGGGACCTTTACACACCCAGATCTTGATGTGTCCACACATCTCTGCCTGGGTGTGGGTGTTGTTGCCTTAAGAGACCATGGAGAAAAAGACTCCAGGCCAATTTAGGTAGCAGATAAGATAAAGAGACCTGGTCCTTTAATGAGTTGTTAGGCCTAGAGGAACACATACCATGCGTGCCCCCCCAGAGAGGGGTTCTATGATTTTACAATAAGGTCCATCCAATCCCAGGTTTATGCACTGCCAGTTCTGCCCCATTCTGCCCCCTGATACACCCCTTCAGGAATGGGGTTTGGTGTCTTTGGGACCCCTTCTTCCTCATCTTCATCTTCTTTGCAGAACACACAATCATGGGAGTTCCTAAAAAGTTCTGCCTGGAAGGTCACTGTGTCTGTGTGATGTCTTCTGGTCCAGGCCTTAGGGTGTTTTTCTACAATTCTACCTTGAAAAGAAGACTAAAAACAGTGTTTAGGGGGATGGTATGGAATGGGGTAGTAGGATTGGGTGTGTGTAAATACTCTGTTAAGGGTAAGGGATATAATACAGCTACATTAAAATATAATCACAATACAACTAGTTCTTAAATATACAAAACTTTAAAAAAACCCAAAAAGGTCTGAGATATCAGTGTGAATTGACTCTGGTGTGAGTGTTGTTATTGTGAATCTATAATTCTGTCACTGTTTAATTGTAACAAACTATATTTAATCCCTTGATAACTGTTAAGATTGTCAGTGATTAAGTGCTACTAATCTCTTTTGCCCCCTTTTCTTTGGATCCAAACCCATTGCACCCTGACCCTCTTGCATCCCAAGGCTCTGTGGAAATCATTCCCTTCCATAAAAAAAAGCTATTTTTTGTGAGTTACTCTTTGAAATTTTTCTCCTTAGCTAAACAACAAAACAACTCCAATTAATTGTTGAAGAATTGAAAACATGAAGCCAATTAAAGGAAGGAAATGAATTTGTTTTTCTGTATTTTAATAAGCCCCACAGTGTGTTTAGAGACAAGTCCATCATCCTCAAGTACAGAGAGAAGATTGAAGAAGCTGCTCAAGAAGTCAGAAGCCAAACTCCCAGTCTCTTGAAGCATTGCTGGGCCCCACTGAGGGCAGGCACTGACAAAGCCTCCCCAGGGACTCCTTCGAGCAGATCCTTGCAGGCCAGGAGTGCAGGCAGACAAAGGAAAGTGGCTTGTGGTGGCCTGAGGGGCAGAGGCAGCTGCCAGAGCCAAGGGCACAAAGGCCTGGGTGCCTTTGGGCCTTGCAGCCCTGCCAGAGCCCTTGGCCATCTCTGCTGCAGGCTGTGCTCCCCTGGCCCTGCTGCTCCTCTGGCCTTGCAGGCTGCACACACCCCTCCTGCTTTCCCATCCCCCCTCCCAGCAGCATTTCTGGGCCCTCCCTGATGGCTCTGCTGTCCCCCAGCTCTGGCTGCTGCCATGTGCACTTGGCCTTCTTGGCTTGGATGCTGAGCCCCTGTGCCCCAGGACATCCCTGAGAGAGCCCAGGCCCTTCTGCTGGGGGTCCCTGCAGAGCTGAGCAGATCCAGGTCACCTCCCATTGCTCTGCCAACCCCTTGGGGCTGCTCTGGGCCCTGCAGGTCCTTGCCCTGCTCCCAAGGGCTGTGGGGGTGCTTCATGGTCAGGGCTTGGGCTTTAGAGCTCAGGATGGGGATTGGGCTGAACTTTGTGAGGTTTGTTCTGCTGGCAGTGTCTGGTTCATGATTAGGGGAAGAGATTTTTGGGCTGGGTCAGGATTTAAGCTTGGCTTTTCCTGCTGGTATTACAGGTTTGAGATTGGGGTGGGCATTGGAAGAAAAATAGGAGTCTGGAGTTCTGTGTTGGGGATTTTCTGGCTTGGAATTAGAGCAGTGGATTTCCTGTCAGTGGGAGGGGCAGCACTTTTGGGGAGTGTTGGGGCTTGAGGTTACAAAGAGGGTAAAGGTCCATCAGGAGTGTTTGCACAGTCAGTGTTTTAGCCCCCTGAGCATTACAAGAAACTGTTTTTACCTCATCAAAATCTTTCCTCTCTGTTGGCCAAGCCCCTCTTTCATTCCCCAAATATCTGATCATTTTTGTCCCAGTTCCTCCTGATCTCCCCAAACTTTCATCTGGTGGGCTCAGCTTTGTGATGACCCTGTGCAACCTCATGGAGTCAAGGGGCCATTGTGGCACTGCAGGGCCTCATGGAAAGAAAGGAACACAGGGACACTGTGAAATCTTTTGGAACCAGGGCACCTTTTAACATGGGGGCCTTGTGGAATAAAAGGGAACCCTGAAACCTTTTGGAATCTGATGGCACCAGGGAGCCACTGTGTAACTGTGGTGCCTCCTGGAAACAAAGAAACCCTGGGACACAGTGGAACCTCATGAAAGGAAGGGACCACTGTGACACTACAGGGATTTTTGAAGCCAAATGGACCTTGGGACACTGGGGAACCCCATGGAATCAATGGGTCATTGTGACACGAGGACACCTCATGGCCTCAAGGAACCACTGTGACACTGCAAAGCATTCTGGAGCCAAAGGATCCGGGGACACTGAGCAGCCTCCTGGAATCAAGGGGCTTTTTTGACACTTCAGGGCCTCATGGAAACAAAACAAAGCACAGGCTTGTCCAGGTCCTGAGGGTGATTCAGAAGAGAGGCAGCAGTGATTTCTCCCTACAGAGCCACCACTCCAATGGTCTCTCCCTGCCCTGAAGGTTTCTGGCCATCAGGCTGTAGCTGAGGGGCTTGGGCAGGGCCATGAGGAGAGGGTAGAACAAGGGCTGTGTCCAACTATGCCAGGAGGGCTGTGCTGGGCAAGGAGGAGGAGGCTGCAGCAAACAGTGGCACTGCTGAGCTGAGAGGAGCAGGGGGAGAGACCTTGTGCCTGCCCACGTTGGGCAGGAGCTGCCCCAGGATGGCAGCTCTGAAGCACTCCCAGCATGTCCCTGGGAACAGCAGGGGAAGACTGGATTTCCAAATCAGGCTGGCAATGCAAAAAGCAGGAGTGTCCTGGTGTCACTGCAGGAGAGTTCCAGCCCTGCAGCAAGGGCACAGAAGAAGTGACCCAGTCCATGCAGTGCCCTCAGAAGATCCCACAGCATCCTGTAGATGCTGTCAGGGAGGCCAGCTCTGCTTCACAAGTTCCCAGTGCCTGTCCCTGCCTGTGCTCAAAGGGCTCCCACCCCCAGGACTGTGCCCAGAGAGCACTCAGGACTTGCAGCCAGAAAGGGGCTCACAAGGACAGTGTGGGAGTGGAAATAGCAGCTCTGCAAAGACCAAGCTCTGCTGCTCCCTGGCAGTGCTGCTGTGCTGGAATTCTTGTCCCCTTGCCCTTTGCAAACACCCCCTGTCCTGTTCAACCCCATCCATGTGCCAAAAACTGCTTTGTGATGTCACAGCTTATCCTCTCCATTCTGGAATAGCCCCTGGCAACCAAAAAGCCAATGCCCCAAAACCCCAAAATGCAGCCCCACCCATGTGTCCTGGGCCCCTTTGTGATGTCACGGCCCATCCTCTCCATTCTGGAATAGCCCCTGGAAACCAAAGAACCAACAGAACGTCAAAGTGTACCCCCCCATCTGCCATGGGACCCTTTATGATGTCACAGCCTTTCCCCCAGGAAAGAAAGCCTGTAACCTTTGGGTGTTAGGTGCAGTTGGTGGGACACCCTGGGCACTCCAAGGGCAGCAAGAGCTTTCTGTCCTGGCACCTTTTGTCTGGCAGGAATCTTTGTCCAGATTCCAATTTGGCAGTCAGACTGACAATTCCAGCACGAGGCTCCTGCAAGCAAACGACAGCCCTGCCCTCCAGGAAAGAAACCCTTTACCCTTGGTCTCTTTTCCTGTTCCTTCAAATACAACCTGCAGGGCAGCTTTCTGCCATCTCTTCTCTTGGGAATTGTGAAGATAGACTCGCTCCCATGTTTAACACCTTAGGCAAAACCACCCTGTTAACACCTTTCCCAACCTTCCCCATCCTTTCCCAAAGCCGAGATGAAAGAACTGTTGTAAGATTATTAATATAATAAATAAGGAGTCTGCATGGGCCAAGGGACACCAATATGATGTGTAACAGAATGCTTTATTGAGAGAGAACAAAGGCTGCAGTAGCAGTTTTGAATTCTAACACGTCCCAACAGATAACCCTCTCAACCAATCCTGCCAAGGCTCTTCACTGCTCATGTGCACCGGAGTCCCGCAGACTTTGTTTCCCAGAATGCTCTGCTGGTACTCCTGAAACCCCAAACTCTGCATCTCCCCCCTTTTTATTACAACAAGATACAGAACAATGCAATTCTGAAATTTCTTAGTTTTTTTTTTTTTTTTTTTTTAACATCACATTTCCCATTTAACATAGTAACTTTTAACATCTGCAAGTGGCCAAGGCAGCCTGGACACACTGCACGGGGCAAAGGGATGTGCCTGGAGAAGAGCAAGGCAGCATTTCTGTACCTGCACAGAGGAATCCATGGCACAGGGAACCTTCTCTCTTGGCCAATTGCAGATTCAAACCTATGATCCTTGCAGGACCCTAAGCTGGAGGGCCTGCTCTGCAGAGGGAGGGGCTGTGGCACCCTGGGCTGACCCTGCACTGGCCATACTGGTCAGGCTGGGAAGCAGAGCCAGCAGGATGGGGATCACTGCTGCTGAACCCCTTTCCAACCTTTCAGAAGGCTCAGTAGCCATGGACAAGGCAGGGCAGGATTATGGGGTGTCTCCAGTGGCACAAAGGAATCAAGAGGCTGCTGGGACACTGCAGGGCCTCATGGAACCAAAGAATCCCTGGGACACTGTGTGATGAAAAAGGGAATAGAATACAGAGGGGGATAATGTCATGGTTTCAGGAGATTTTTTTCTTTCTACAAAAGTACACCTGGGACACTGCAGAACTTAGGCAATCAAGGTTCCATTGTGACACTGGAAATATCATAGAACCAGGGAACTCTGTGACATTTTGGGGCCTCCTGGAACCTAAAGGTCATTGTGACACTCCAGGGTCTCATGGAGCCAAAGGAATCCAGGGACACTGTGGAATCTCATGGAATCAAAGGGTTATTATGACATGTGGGGCTCATGGAACCAAAGGGACCCTGTAACAGTGACAGGGGTGACACAGACTGTGACCTGTCACTGCTGGGGTTTCACAGGGCTCCATCTTGGGCCCTGTGCTCTCCAACATCTCCATCAATGATTTGGACTCAGCACTGGAAGGGACACTGAGCAAGTTTGCAGGTGACCCAAAACTGGGAGGAGATGCTGAGC